>NW_008703718.1:4344886-4350693 GCF_000326865.2 Helobdella robusta | reverse complement strand
CCATCCATCCATCCATCCATCCATCCATCCATCCATCCATCCATCCATCCATCCATCCATCCATCCATCCATCCATCCATCCATTCATTCATTCATTCATTCATTCATTCATTCATTCATTCATTCATTCATTCATTCATTCATTAATTAGTAGTAGTAGTGGCAGAAGCAGCAGCAGCAGCAGTAGTAGTAGTGGTAGTAGTAGTAACAGTAACATAATGATGTTACATACAAACATGCAACACATTTGAAGAATATATGACAACATTGCTATAAATTCATAAAACTGTCACATTGATAGGCTGTGGTTAGTTGTTAATTAATTAATTAATTAGTTAATTAGTTAATTGTTAGTTGTTAATGCAATTGTTGTCTGAAAATACAAATATTAGTAAATGAACGAACGAAGGAATGACTGAACGAATGTATAGATGGGGAAATGAATGAATGAGTGAGTGAATGAATGAATAAATGAATGAATGAATGGATGAATGAATGGATGGATGGATGGATGGATGGATGGATGGATGGATGGATGGATGGATGGATGGATGGATGGATGGATGGATGGATGGATGGATAGAATGATGGATAAAATGAACATACAATGCATCTCAATATTGGTAGGATGGACCATAGAAAACATTAATTATGTTATTTTCACTGTTATTTTATGTAATATGCTTTCTTTACTAGCTTTTATTGATTTATTTACTATTATTCTGAAAATCTCACTTTTTTGCAGTCATTGTCGGCTCTTTTATTTGGATCATGGGTGTGGCTGTTTTCGTTGCTGCAGATTGTTGACGTTGTAGCAACTGCTGCTGCTACTGATGATGAGGCTGCTGATGACGATAGAAACGCCAATGGTGAAGATGTCTTGTATAGGTTAATATCATTCAACAGTGGTGACGATGATGACGGTGACAATAGAGTTGGTGATAATGAAAATGATTGAGTGAGGTATGATGGTGACAATAGAGATGTTGTTAGTGATGATGATGATGACGATGATGCAGTTGTTGTTGTTGTGAACTTATTGTTCGTACTGTTGTTGTTGTTGATGATGCTGTTTAAGTTGATGTTATTGATGTTATTAGCGTTGTTGTTGTTTGAGTTGTTTGATTTGTAAGAAATAGAGTCAGTGTTCACGGAGTATGTAGTTGAGAAACTTTCGTTTGAGAAGTTGCTTTCTAATGACAAGGGTCGCCAGTGCTGTTGCTGTTGTTGCTGCTGTTGTTGCTGCTGTTGTTGCTGCTGTTGTTGCTGCTGTTGTTGTTGCTGTTGTTGTTGCTGTTGTTGTTGCTGTAATTGATGTTGTTGTTGTTTTTGGTTAGATTGATATGACTTCAGTTGCGGCTGATTAAATTGTTGTAGTTGTTCGTAATCATTAGCATCGCTATCAACCACTTCATCACTAGCTTTACCATTAATGCAACTGCTATTATTATTATTCCATTTTACACTATGTTTCAGAACATCATTGACATTTTCAAAATAATTATCCACATTATTATTAACAATAATATTATTATTATTATGACAGTTATTATCATTATTATTATTTATAATATTATTATTGTTGTTATTATTATGCAAAATTATAGTTGGATCTCTAGCAGTTCGCCCGTTAATTTGTTCGCCATTGCAATTGCCATTAAATGAACCATTACTTAAAAATGCGTAATCGTTCAAATTACCATTATTATTATTATTATTATTATTATTATTATTATTATTATTATTATTATTACTTCCTACACCGTGTCTATCACTAAACTGATAATGTACGTTATTTTTAACGTTAACAGGACCATTGCTGCTACATTTGTTGCTGATGTTATTGCGGTTGTTGTTGTTGCCGCTGCTGCTGTTGTTGTTGCCGCTGCTGCTGTTGTTGTTGTTGCTGTTGTTTTTAGTATTAATGCTACTAAGGACACTCAGTTCTTGAAGTACCATTTCAAGTTCTAGGTCGAGATTAGTGCTATCGTTGTTGTTACCGTTGTTGTTGTTGGCGTTAGAGGCAATGTTGTTGTTTTTGTTGTTGTTGTTAATGATGTTAATGTTGATGTTGTTATTCACGTTGTTGATGTTATTATGGTTGATGTTGTTAACGTGGACGCCGTTAAAGCTATTATTGATGTCTTTGTTGCCATTTTTATTTCGAGATTCCAGCAGATCGGCCAGTGTAAACACGTGATGTGTCGTAGGAGTGCTTTCATCATCATCATCATCATCATCATCATCATCATCATCACCCTTCGTAAAATTATCATCGTTATTATTACCATCATCTTCATCTTCTTCATCACAGTCAGGGTATCTGTGTTCATAGCAGACTGGAGGCTGATCTGAAAACGAAACATTGTACTTGGGCTTGATGCGATTTTTGAAATTTTGCTTGGAAATCCCGGGCGGAAGTTTAACAGATGGCGTTGAAGTTTCGGCGTTTGTAGTTTCACTTTCGTTATTCGCACTGCCGTTTCTAATGTGGATAACGTTATTGTTGGCGTTTGTGACAATGATCGTATTGTCGCGCATGTTGTCGTGGCTGTTGTGGTTGCTGTTGTAGCTGCAGCTGTCACTGATGATATAATGGCATAAACTGTTGTTGATGTTTATATTTACGTAGTTGTAATTGTTGTTGTTGGCACTGCTGCTACTATTATTTGATGTGTTATTGTCATTAAAGTTTGTTTTGTAGTTTGAGTTTTGTAGTTTAATTGATGTGTTGGCTGCTGTGTTGTTGGTTGCCTGTTGTAGTTGAGCATCTAAATCGTGAAGTTCTTGAATGATTGAATCAAAATCCATACATAGTTCTGAAATTCAAAATCAAAATATCTCTACAAAGTTAAAACAATTGAAAAATGTGAATTGAAATACTCAAAAAATTCTGTCAACTCTTGTGATATAATGAATTTATTAAATATTTATTCAAATTATAAAAATCAAAATTTTTAATAAGAAGGTTTAAACGCTCAAAATCATGAATGTGAAGTGAGTAGGCAAGATTTTTAAGTAAAAGTTTAAAAGGGGCGACACACACAAACATTTTTTCCATTTTTGTTTCATATGATTTTTTTCATTTTTAAGTTATTTAATTTGCCAATTAAATTTAATTATTTTTCATCGCAAACTAGTTTATATGTTCTTATTTCAATTGACCAATCAACCAACCAATGAATGAACGTATCAATGAATGAACGAACGAACGAACGAACGAACGAACAAATCAATCAAACGACCGACCACCCAATTAATCAATCAATCAATCAATTAATCAATCAATTAATCAATCAATCATTCCTTCATTCATATTTTCAATTGATCAATCAATGGACTAGTCAAATCAATCAGCCAACCAATGAACGAATAGATCAATCGACTTTCACCATTTCTTCAAACAATATTTCAACCTTTCCTTCGTTTTTGATGTACAAAAAGTTGTTTAATTGATTTGAAGATAAAAAAAAAACATCATCAGATCATTCGTTTGATTTTGAAAACCCATTAGGAATTTTTTTCTGTGTAACTGTTTGTATTTTTGAATATACTTTGAATAAATTGTATCCAACATTCATTCATTCATTCATTCTTTCATTCATTCTTTCATTCACTCACTCATTCACTCACTCACTCACTCATTCATTCATTCATTCATTCATTCATTCATTCATTCATTCATTCATTCATTCATTCACTCATTCATTCATTCATCAACAATCAATCAAATTAATTACAGATTTTTCATCCCCTCTTTCAACTCATCAGTCATTCATATTTCAGGCGCTTAACTTGATATATGAAAATATGATATGCTAGTCTAGCATGTGCATATTTAGTTTGCCGGTTTAGATGTGTATGTACGTGTATGTGTGTGTGTGTGTGTGTATGTGTGTGTGTGTATGAGGTGTGGATGTGTGTGTGTGGGCGTTATATGTGGGTATCATGTTAAATAAACATAAACAAACACACACACACGCAATACTCCCACACACACATGAAATTTCAATTGAAGGAATCTTCCATATGCTAAATACCAGAGATAAAGATTAACTTAGCGATTGGATTTTATTCTGATTAATTTGATTGTACCTGTAAAAATAGATATATCTATATTTTAACCTATAAATAAATTTTGTGAAAAAATAATTAAATAACATTAAAATAAATTTGAAACAAAATTTTGAACGGTAAAACATCGAAAAATTACCTCACTGATTGAGGGCGTAATGAAATAATTTGAGATGAATTTAGGCGCTCCTCCATCTTATTTTTCATCATCAGACGCTTTTTACTGATAACAATCTTAGCCATCTGACACACACGCGCGCATTCGCTCAAACACACACACATACATACAAACACACACATATACAAACACACACACAGACATTATATTTAAATATGTATGAACAAAAATCGAAAACTCACATAAACAATATGTGTGCAATACATTGATTCGCGTGCATTCACACACGACGTCTGTGGTTGAGTGTTTGTGTGCGTGTGTTTATGCGTGCGTGTTGTTGATACCTCTGAAATTTAATTAGTAGAGAGAGAGAGAGAGAGAGTAAATAATAACAAAAAAAAGAAAAAAGAAGAACAAAATAAAGAATTCGTCAGATCATGCAAAAACAATACTTCATATGACACCAGCCCACAAACGCAACAGCATACGCACATCTGCAATAACAATTTCTAGTTTATTTCCATCTTACGCTTACACACGCGATGTTTTTATCATTAACACATTTTTTTTTTCTATTCTGAAAACCAAACTCCATCAGAAGCAGATAAAGTAGCAGCAACGATGAAAATAAAGTATGGATTTACATTCGCGCGTTATAAAAACGTGTTTGTATTAATGGATGTAGAATTTTTAATCAATTTTATTAAATTTTTCCAGTGCATCATTACTTTTAATAAATTTCACAACAAAATCTTTTAATTCAACAATACTTTCAAATTAATTATTAATACACCCACACATACATACACACACACTAACACATAAGTGCAGACAATGGGCACATTCACCAGCAAATGTGAGTTATGTGATGTGTGTGTGTCTGTGTGTGTGCAAGATGTGATGTTTAAAAAACATTTTGAGTTATATTAATAAGTAAACAGAAACGCCACTGATGACATGAAAAGATCATCATTGTCCTACCTCCTAGCTTATCATCATCATCATCATTCTTATCATCATTCTTATCATCATCAACTACAACAACAACAACAACATCGTTATCATTAACTTCATCATAGTCACAGTCATCATCATCATCACCACCGTCATTATCTCTATAATACAGAAATGAAATAATTTGCGACAATTAAACAATTAACCGTCGGGCATAAACATTGAAATGAGATGAAACTAAACAACTTGATGATATCTGTTTAACGTAACGCTATAACGCAGGCCTGCTTGCCTGCATTCAACAGCTCCTAAAACCTCTGCTTTTACTATCACAACTCACAATAACTACTCTTACTACTACTAGCACAACTACTACTACAACTACTACTACTACTACTCCCACTACTACTACTACCAACAACAACAATAACAACAACAATAATAATAATAATAAGGCTGCTACTACTTCTTTCTATTATTGCTTCTACCACTGCTACTACTGCTACCGCAACTGCAGTTGCTGCTAATTCTTTTGCTGCCAGTGCATTCATGCACACATAAAAATCATAAAGAGTTTTTTTATTTTTCAATATAAACCGAAAGCCAAGCTAAGTAAGTAAGGGCCATTAAATCTATCATCTCATTCTATAATTAAGTTTAC
>NW_008703718.1:4247097-4344836 GCF_000326865.2 Helobdella robusta | reverse complement strand
AGACTAAGTGGACCGAAGTGATGAGTACAAAGGTGATTTAGACAGCCATGACCTTTATAATGATGACATTTGATGATGATGATGATGATGAATTATGTCGCATTGGATGATGACGGTGATGACGATTGTGATGGCAATGATGAGTACAAAGACAATTTAACTGTGATAAATTTCTGTATTGTAGACTATGATTGATTATGATGGTGATGGTGAAACGATGGTTACAAAATTTGTAATGAATAGAATAGAAACAACACAATCATCATCATCCTCACTATCATCCTCACTATCATCCTCACTGTCATCCTCACTATCATCCTCACTATCATCCTCACTATCATCCTCACTATCATCGTCATCACCATAACCATCATCATCATCTTATCACTATCATCATCATCACCACCACCACCATCATCATCATCACTACACCCAATTAGATTTTATTACTACTATTACTACTTTTATTACAACTAAAACCATCGCGAACTACTTAGCCAGCAAATTGTTATCTGCGTTTGTTCAGCTGGTCATACGAAGTTTTTCATATGTTTGAAAAATTAAAAATTGAACCAAAACGTATAATAATAATAATAATAATAATAGTGTAAATATAATAACCACACACACGCAAACACACACACATACACACACACAACACACAAACTAACAAATAAACAGACCCACACACAAACTAACAAACACACACAAATCTACCCTCACACAGACAAAAAATACGAAATAAAAAACAATGTAAGCCTATAACATAAAAACCAAACTTCAAAACTGAACGTAATATAACATGAAATAGCATAATAATACCGTATGTAACTTATGAAACATGATAAATATCTACTTGCTCTTATAATAATTTCAGACTTTGAAGCGCTTGAATGCATATATACCGTTATAAAGAAAGTGAGATTTCATAGGAACCCACACACACACACACACAACAACAATTTAATCTAACCCTAACTTCTACCGTGCATGCACCTTTGTACATAAAATAATAAAATTAAATAAGCAACTGAATAATTGAAAATTTAACCGAATGAACCAATGAACAAAAAAACTGTTGAATTATTGAACGAGTGAATGAACAAAATAAATGAACAAGTAAATGAACAAATGAATGAATGATAAAAAGGTGATTTAATTAATAGATGAATTAATGAATGAACGAATGAATTAACAAAAGAAATAAAGATGGAAAGAAAGAAAGAAAGAAAGAAAGAGAGAAAGAAAAAAGAAAGAAAGAGAGAAAGAACAAACGAACAACCAAGTTTTTAAAGATATACATGTTAATGAGAAAAAACACCCGAACCACATACCTTAATAGTATGATTAAAAAAATGACTATAAAGACGTGAGGTAGATTGAAGAATGTTTAGAAGATGAAACCAAACTTTCCTAACCCTTTCAAACCAATAAAAAATGAATGGCTGTTAAAATCTTTTGAAATTGTAATATCAAATGGAGTATATGCAGAAGAAATTACTGGAATGTAATTACGTCTATTATTTTTTTGATGGTAGGTAGGCAGTGGTGTTGAGATCACTGTCATCATAATCCTCATCTTTACCACACTATTGGTATTATTATCATCACGGTCATCATTAGTTGTAGTAGCAACTTCATATCATCAACATCAGCAGTAGTAGTAGTAGTAGTAGTAGTGGTAGTAGTAGTAGTAGAAGTAGTAGTAGTAGTAGTAGTAGTAGTAGTAGAACTAGTAGTAGTAGAAGTAGAAGTAACAGCAGTAGTAGTAGTATTATTAGCGTTCCGTTATATATATATATATATAATATATATATATATATATATATATATATATATGTATATATATATATAATATTATACGTGCAATGATTCAAAAATTTAAATAGTTTATGGCGGTAATTTTTGACGAAGTAAACAAACGAACGAACAAACGAAATTATGAAAATAAGCTTGAAAAGTCTTAAGGTCTTATGCTAGATCTAAGAAACTGAGAAACATGAATAAATCATATTAACGTTAGCTTGACGATGATGAAACAATTTTAGAAACTTTTTTTAGAAAATTAGTATTTTATTACATTAAGTTGATGAAATTCGTCACAGAGTTTTCATATTGGACTAAAGAATATTTTATCATGACTGAAACCGAAATAAAAATTTCCACATGTAAAAAAATTATTAAAAATAAAACCATCGCGAAAAATTTGCCAAAAATGTACAGTGCCTATAAAAAAATTCATATTTGTCATCAGATAAGATGCGTATTAATAAATGTGTTTATTTTAGGATGTATCGAATTTATTTAATATTTCGCAGCAAGGTCGGTATGTTAAAATTTTGAAAGACAAATATGAAAAAAGTTCTTCAACGAGATATTTTGTCAACAGTAACACAAGAGTAGTGTGGTATTTATAATCTCTTAGTAATTACTATAGTTACTGACTGAAATGTTCCAAGTTGTGCTACATTATGATTTGGCTGCTGACCTGTTTATCTGCGAAGAAGATTCTAAAGATGATGGAAACGATGACGACGATGACGTGAATTGGATTGCACACACATTAGCTTTAAACCGTGTAGATCATCATAGCTATGAGCTCTATATATATATATATGTGTGCGGTAAACACGTACCCATTCAGTGTGTGTTCATGATAGATGAATGATACAACGCAATACAAAACACAAACTCACACATGAGCATACATCCAGTATGTTTAATAACAGTAGGAAACGTCTGCACAAAAACAAACACTTCAAGTCAACCTCGGTCTTGAACAGAAACATGAAAAACAAACGAAAACAAACTGAACAAATAAAAACAAACATAAACAAACCAAACATACAAAACAAATTTAAGCGTAAAAATAAAAAAAAAACATACAAAAAATAGCACAAATAAACATACAAAATTTACAGAAAATGACAAAAAATACAAAACGATTGACACAAACAAAGATACGAAACTGAAAAGAGATACAAAGCAAACACAAACCCAAACATACAAAACGAAAAAAAATATACATACAATGGGTTGCATTACACTAAAAATGGGTACACTTTGTAAGTCTGCATAGTTAACCAGAGAAAATGTAATAGAAACCTAACACTGATAAATGATAAAAATATATAATGTTACATATAAATATATCTTTTATTCTTATATAACCTAACCTATTTGAAAACTCATAAAAGATAAAGATAACAGATGCAATATAAAATCCAAACTACATTGTTACATAACTATATGTATATGCGTGTGTATTACACACATACACTCACACACGCACACATACACATATACACACGCACACAAATATACACACACATTCCATCTCAGATTTGTATATATCAACACATAAACATACAAAACACACCCTGTACATCAACTAACAACGCTAACAACATATTGACACACCAATTAATACACACCCGCACACACAGAGGGAGAGAAAGAGAGAGAGAGAGAGAGAGAGAGAGAGAGAGAGAGAGAGAGAGAGAGAGATACAACCACAAACACACACAAACGCCCACACATAAGCTAATAACATAATGACACATCAATTAAAAATCATTCACACAAATAGGAAAAAAGTTTCATTGGTGTGGCTTAGCAATTAATGATAGATAATAAAATGTAAAATATTCAATTAGAACTCACCCTATAATTTTTTTGCTCAACTGGAATGTGAATCATAGTAATAATAATAATATAAATAATTACAATAATAATAAATATCTTAATATTTATTTTTGTTACTACTACTACTACTATGTTCATTGTTGTTGTTATTATTTGTTATTTTTTTTTTTATTACTCACTTGAAAATATTTTCACAGGAAACCCCTACTTATAATTATCACGAAGTTTTAATTATTATGGTTATTTGTTAATTCATAGTATGATATATACAGTAAGTGTGTGTGTGTGTGTGTGTGTGTGTGTGTGTGTGTGTATGTGTGTGGGTGTGTGAGAGAGAGAGAGAAAAAGAGAGAAATGAGAGCAAGAGGATAAAAAAACTAAAACCATTCATCATTAGCAATTTATTATTTTATTCAGCACACAAAACCTTTCAGAGAATATCATTAGCATGGTATCTCAGCAGGTTGAATCTAAAATAAATAAATAAATAAAAATAAGACATACCCACACACAATACATAAACACACACACTAACACGCGCACACACAACATACACACAAACACACAAACTCAGTTAATTATGTGAACACATACAAACACACTCATAACTAGTACTTACATACATAGAAATACATAATACGAACAAACCAGCTAACAAGCAATACATACATACATACATACAAAAAAACAAACAAACACACATACATACATACACATAAATGCATCCATACACAAATACACACAACTACGTTCATACATGCAAACAAACATACACACATATACAAACACAAAGATACCTAGGCCACGTACATACATACATTTATGCATACATAGACATACAAACATTCTGCCCTAGTCACATCTTAATTATTGATTATATCATCACCTGTGCTACAGTTAATTCTACATTTTTTCAATGTGCAGTACAATGTAGATAGTAGATGATAACAATACGTTGACGATTATTTTACGATGATAACAACAATGACGATGATATTACGATGACGATGATGACAACCGAGATGATAATAATGATGATGATGATGATGATGATGATAATAGTTAGGACGCGATGATTACGATTACGACAATGATGATGACGATGATGATGATGATGATGACGATGATGATGACGATGATGATGATGATGATGATGATGATGACGATGATGATGATGGTGATGACAATAACCGTTATTATTATTATTATTATTGAATAATAATGGATAATGACGCCAAATATTCCGATTTTATAATTATATAATAATTATAATATATAATTACATTTGGTTTTTGTAAAGAATAAAAATTATCAACATAGTATATACTACATACATAATCGATAATTTGAATAAGTAAATTAAATACACACTGTAAGTAATGTAAATGTACACTGT
The DNA here is from genome assembly GCF_000326865.2 of Helobdella robusta. Taxonomy (NCBI): domain Eukaryota; kingdom Metazoa; phylum Annelida; class Clitellata; order Rhynchobdellida; family Glossiphoniidae; genus Helobdella; species Helobdella robusta. Next base: position 4,339,795 of record NW_008703718.1, on the reverse strand, counting down.
CTGTTTGTTTGTTCGTTCGTTTGTTTGTTTGTTTGTTCGTTTGCATAAAAAATTGTCAAACTATTAAAATTTAAATTAAAAGAAACAAAAAGAAACAAAACGAACCTTTCAAATGCGTCACACAAGAATATTTAATAATTTAAATTTTAAAATTCTTAATTCTAAATCTAAACTAAAATAAAATGATCAAAATGGCGAACTTTCCCAGGCTTTTAATAAAAATTTTATTATCAATTATATCTAATATACTTATTTAATTCATAATATTCTTAAATTATTTTCATTTTATTATCCGAAAGAAAAATATACAGAGGACAATTTTTTTTCTATAAAATTTCTAAATCCTAACTAGCAGAGCTCCAAATCTTTGTGAGAAAACCAAACTAAAATAAATAAAAAATAATATAATTCATAAAATTCTAACCCTCTGCGCACGCGTTATTCAACCAAGCTTAAGACAAAATGACTCTTTAATATATATGTATACATTATATAAATATACATATATATATACAAATGTATATATATACAATTCAATACACCATATATATATATATATATATATATATATATATATAATATATATATGTATATTCTACCCAACTCTATTATCTCTGTCCTTAATACATGTTATAAGGAAATCGTTAAAATGTAATAAATTAGCTAGCTATTCGTTCATTCGTTCGTTCGCTCATTCGATCGCTCATTCGTTCATTCATTCGTTCGCCCATTCGTTCGCTCATTCATTCATTCATTCATTCATTCATTCATTCATTGGTTTATTACTTTATTCAGTCCTCTATCTATCTGTCTGTCTATATGATTAATGTTACTCCCATTCACTTCGTTTTATCCATATCTCTATAATAATCAGTGATTATTATAATTTCACATTTATTTAAAACATTATGTAAATTACTCGCACGCACGCACGCACACTCAGACAAACAAACAGATACACATTTTAAGGATAAGCAATACACAGATATATATCTATTTATACATATCAATTTTATTTCATATTCACCCATCTACAAATGTAATCATCTCTTAAGAATCAAAAGGCTAACAATACAACATTTAAAGTTAAACAACATTCATGACATACTTACAAACAGGTATATCTACTGCATTCAAATATCTTTATCACTGTTACATGGAAAAGCAGAATGTCACATATTTTTATATTCATGCACGTTTTCTATATAGAGGTATTTGTACAAATTTTTTGCAAATGCATACAATACTATGTAGAAGTGTGCGAATACGCAATATGCATAAATATGTACACACTTATATTTGCTCAAACGCATTAGCATTTGTAGACATTGATAAACGAACGAGTGAGTGAATGAATGAATGAGTGAGTGAGTGAGTGAATGAATGACTGAAAGAATGCATAGTAAACCCACGTCGCCATATTTTACACACTGTTAGGTGTGCGCTTATGTGTTGTATTGTACATACACACATTTATTTATATACGCTGCAGAAATGTACGTGCTTATTTACCGGTTATGTGGGTATGCGTTTATATAAGGTTATACACACATATGTATGTTGTGTATATGTATTTATACATGAATATTTATGCCTGTGTGTGTGTATGTGTGTGTGTTGTCTGTGAATGTGTGTATATGTATGTGAATATATATTTTTTGCCAGCATGAACGTGTATAGAAATGTGTTATGTGTATTGTTCACGCATGCATGTTATACAAATTAAACTTTCGTATAAAGGCAGATGTACAACAGCATCATTGTACACACTTTTGTTTATTTTTTGTATTTGTACACACGTGCATATGTTTTAATATCTGTGCGTATGTGTATTTTAGTTTTGATACATTTTTCATATTCTAAATGTGATATATAGATAAAATGTTTAACTAATTAATCTCAAAGCAACGTCTTTTGATTGTTTTCTTTTCAGAAATTTGGGGTAACAAATTATTAAAGCATCCAACCGTACTACACACACACCACACACACACACACACACACACACACACACACACACAACACACACACACACACACACACACACACAGACACACACAAACACACACAAACGCATACACACACGCGCATAGACGCATAGATACATAGACGCACACAAGCAGTGCTTCGAAACGCTTCGTTTGAGGTTTTTTTTTAAATTAATTCTGTTAAATTTTCACAAAAATTCTGAAATTACTCTTTACCAATTACAAATTAATATCATAAGATTACTAAAATATTTATCTTCTTAAGCAAATGATTTTATTATTATTTAATTAAGTTGTCACATTCGTCTGTTAACTTGTCAATAAGATCGATTCAGTTGACAACCAACACCAAATTTTATAATACCTAACGAAAAATTACGTTAAATGTGTATGTGTGTGTAAGAGAGAGAGAAAAAGAAAGAGAGTTTTTTGACTGTGTGTGTGTCTGTGTGTGTGTGTGTGTGTGTGTGTGTGTGTGTGTGTGTGTGTGTGTGTGTGTGTGTGTGTGTGTGTGTGTGTGTGTGTGTGAGGAGTACTGCCAGAAATGTGGGCGCCATGTTACGTAATAAAAGTCGCCGTGTGATTAATGCGTTAACGAATTTTCTTAATGAATAAATGATGAATGAAACTAACTATTTCCAATAAATTGATACAATTATTATTATTATTGTTGTTGTTATTATTATTATTATTATTATTATTATCCTAAGTTTATGACTTTGATGATGGCAATATAAGAATTATATAATTAAGTTACTAATAAAAAAAGTAACAATAATCATAATAATAAAAATAATAATAATGATAATAATGAGAACATTCTTTTATTTACCGAAAAACAAAATCCAAATGGAATCCATCAAAAATTATTAATTATATATTAGAGTGTAAATAAATAAAATATAAAATATAATGTACGATCCTCTCATGCTCTTTGATCAACAAGTGCTTGAGAGTAAAAAGATATATTTAAAATCGGTTAAGTAGTGTTTCTGTCACAATATAGGCTATATGACGAGCTAATTACCGCGTTAATCAATTTTTCATTAAAAGATTTCGGCCATAAAATTTTAAACAAAGTTAGATTAAAATTGTTATAAAAACCCACAGGTGATATTTCAAATGAGTTAATAATTAGCGAACAGTTATTGTAGACTGAATTTATGTTCAATTTCAAGTTTTTATATTTCTGGCGTCTGTATTCACGTGAGGAAGCTAGGTTGGTTTCGTGGCAAATTGTGAGCTCTATAATAACAATAATAATAATAATAATAATAATAATAGGGGTTTTGTGGAGGTCGATGGTCGCCAATGCCCTGAAAGGGTAAGGCACGAGAAAGAAGAAGAATATGCTGAATTATTTTTCAAGTTTTAAGAACGCTCATCAACTTTCACAGAAAAAAATTCGACAAATTACAGTTAGAATGACTAACTATTTACATATTTACAAGTTTAATAAAACCTATAATAAATATACATACACCTACACCTACACACACACACACACACACACACACACACACACACACACACACACACACACACACACGTAGCTATATAAAAAACCATTATCGATTAATTTTTTTTTCATTGCATTTCAAAACACAATGACGGCGTACCTTTCTAGTATGCTGTTGATACAGGCAGTTACTTACATACAAACACGTACTTGTATACATACATACATACATTTATGAAACATTCCTACAGACAAATGTAGAAACAAAAAAAAGCATGTACAAACACACATACATACATTCATAAAACGTAAAACTATACACAGACATAAACACAAATACGTACACACATACACTCATACGCCAACTTCCAATTTTTTAAACACACACTCACACACAGAAAAACACGGTACACACCTATTGTTGTAGTCTGCGGCGCACCATCCATCCATCAAACCAGCCATTCATTCATTCGTTCGTTCATCTAATAATCCATGCATCCATCGCATTCTTCATACAGGTAACGTGGCTCGCTAACCTTTGTATACCGGCATTTGAATGTATATACCAACATACATATTAATTATATAATTTCAAACAGACATTAATCTATCAGGAAAGTTTTGTGAAATTATTTTGTTAAGGCGGTTTCGCATTGATGAATTACTAACAATTTTTCGTGTTCAACATGATTCTCAATGCTTATTTTTGTTTGCTTTGGGATCATATAAAATTCTTAATTCGTTACATACATTTACCTATACACAAATATCTCAACCACTAACCTTGAAAACTAACCTATCTACTGTCTAACCGACCAGTCAAATAACTAAACAATCAATCAAACAACCAGCATTTAATCAACCACTCAACTAAACAACCGATCTAATAAATGAATAATCAATCAAACAGTAAATAAATCGTTAAACTCTTTTATTCAATTCAAAATCAGTCACCATCATTAAAAACACGACAACAACGTCAACAACAACATCAACAACAACATCATCCACAACAACAACAACGTCAACAACAACAATAACAACAGGCAGGACGTATTATAAACGCGACTAAACAAAGGAACATAACGACAAGACACATTCCTGTTTCCTCCTGATGATGATGATGACAATGACGAAGATGATGATGATGATAATGACGACGATGATGTTGCTAATGATGGTGATGATGAAAATGATGACGATGATGATGATGAGGATGATGATGGTAATGATCTTGTCGTAAATAACGCTGGCAATGGTAATGATGGTTCAGACGATGATGACTATGATGATGATGAGGGTGATGATGGTGATGATAAGAAATTCATGCGGGGTGCCACCTTTTTAATTGATTCGTTTATTCATTCATTCAAAAATTTTTCTTTCATTCATTCATTAATCTGGTCATTAACTCATTCAGTCGCTCTTTTTGATTTTATTTGTTTACGTTTAAATAAGTGTGTATTTGTGCGTGCGTGTGTGTGTTTGTTTGTACTTAAGTGTACGTGTGTGTGTAAGTTAAAGTTGACATAGGCAATAAATAACACTACAAAATGATAAATTACCAAAAATCTTAAATGTTTCTCAAGATTTTCCGGTTTTCATTTGTAAACCAATCAATCAGACGAACAAACAAACAAGAAAAGAAGCAAGTAAACAAACGAATAAACGAACAAACGAACGAACAAACACTAAACGACGAAGAGCAAAAAACCGGATGGAATATAAATTTAATTGAACAAACGAATGAATGAAGATGGATGGATGGAGTTATGTGGTGAACTAATGGGGACAGCTGACATTCCTATATTTTGAATAATGTATGGTTGAGAGATGAATGAATGCATGAATGAATGAACAAAGAAATGAATGAGAGAAGGAATGAGAGAAAGATTTCATAATGAAATAAAAGAGTAAATTAATGATTAATTGAATGGACGGAAACAGCAAAAGCAAAAATTATTTTGTGACTATCAAATCAATGATTAATAAATAAAACAGTTAAAATTTTTAAAATAAATCAAATAGCAATAAAACAAATAGCACTATGATTACATATATCTAAATATGCTTACCAACGTTATAGTGTTCGCACGAACGAACAAACGAACAACAATATGAACGAAGTGTTTGAATGTTCGTAAGGTGAACACCGAATAAAGTTCATTGATCAAAACAAAGACAGCCACTTCCTTTCCATTATTTCATTCCTTCATTTCACCATTCTTTCTTTCCATTATTCCATCGCCCCACTGTCGCCTATCAAATTATTTCCTCCCAAAAATTAAATATATCTCAGTTGCACTTGACATATCTCAACGAGCTAAAACCGTTCAACAAATTTAAACAGACCAAAGTTACAGTTAAAACTTGTTGGCAGGTCTGCTGGACGTTGTTTGCTTGTTCAAGTTGTTTTTGCGAATATGCAAGCAATGCTAGCTAAATAATGACAAGTTTCAATGATTGCAACTAAATTATTATGAATAACAATTACATAAATATGTAGGCAGATGACGATTACAAACAAACAATAAATTTAAATAAAGTGTAGTGGGTAAGACTACATAATTGGTAACATTATTAAACGATTTTTTGATGATGCAACGACAAACTTGTCAGTCAGAATGAATTATCATTACGAAACCAGAGTACCAATCAACTAGCTATCGCTATTGTTAGCTGATTAAACGATTTATACCGGTTTCAACCGTGACCCGGTGTTCGTAATCGTAATTATCCGACATTGCAATACATCAAACTCTTAGCGAGTTTAGATGTGTCGACTATTCGAATGTATGTGTATTCATTTTCATTGTAACAATTCAGTGAGTGTGTGCGTGTATGTATGTATGTATGTATGTGTGTGTGTGTGTGTGTGTGTGTGGTGTGTGTGTGTGTGTGGTGTGTGTGTGTGTGTGGTGTGTGTGTGTGTGTGGTGTGTGTGTGTGTGTGTGTTTGGTGTGCGCGGTCGGTGCGGGGAAGAGAGAGTGCAAGACTTTGGTGTAATGTTTAGTAATAAATTTCAGGATAATTTTTTTCTAATGTGTAATAATTTGCTTAGTAAGTGTAGGTTATAAATTTTTATGATAAAAGATAAAAAAATAAATTGAAAAAAATTTTAAACAAACGTATATATTTATAATTTATAAAAAAATAAATATATCATATAAATTTTAAATTAAATTAATTAAAATTCTAAATAATTGGTTAAAACCAGTTAAAACATGGTTAAATATTAAAAACAACCATATGAACCTGCACATTCTAAATTGCTATTTTCTTTCCATAAAATTTTCCCATCACGAACAAAACTCAAAGTAAACTCAAAGTAAATAAACAACGTGTATGTATGCTAGTATGCTAGTATCTGAATAAATGAATTTTAAATCAATCAAATAATAAAAATAAATCAATCAAATAAAATAAATCGTATCCCACAGGTGGCGTATGATTTATTTTATAATAAATTTTTTGAAATATTTTGTTTCATCTATTTTATTTTAGATGATAAAATATAAATAAAGATAAGAATAAGATGTTACAGCGTTTTTGAGGCTTCTTCTTCCTCTTCTACCCTACCTTTGAATTTGTTTGATCTTCTTGACTTGACTTGACTTTTTAACTTTTAATTCAAAGAAAGACACAGATATTTGGTTTACATTCAGTAAGCAAAACTTCTTGGCAAATATTTATTTTATTTTTTTAATCCTAATGCGAATCTATCCTCTATTCTAATTAATTTTATTGAAAATTTTAAAATTAAAATTAGTTTGAATTATAACTATTTTATTAGCAATAATACTATAATATAGCATGTATTCAATTATTGAATTATTTCAATTCAAATTGGTTGTGTTTTGTGTTTATTGGCTTATTGTCACATCATTAAAAATGTATTTTGTATGTTGTTGGCATTAGTTTTTTAAACTTTTGATTATCATGTGTTGCATCTTGTTAAATTGTCACATAGTAGTGCCCAAATAACTTGCCATTTTTATGCTATTATATTATGAATTAATTCAATTATTAATTTAATTATAATATTCTAATTAATTTAAAATTTCATCAATTACATTTACTATCATATTCAATTGATTTAAAAAATTTCAAAAATCAACATTGCAGGATGACATTTCAAGCCCAATGTCCACAATGAAGAACAACTATGTGATCCTAATGAATAATGATGATATTTCTGACTCAGAACTCGAATCAAATGTTCAGTATATCGAATCTTCATTTTCTGACCAAGCTCTTTTACACAGAAGAATCAACCCCACATCGAAAGATTACTACAAATTCAAACACAGAAAGTTAAAAAATTCTCGAATAGTTAAATTTTTCCACAGAGCCAAGACAAAAGCAAAGCAAAATCCAAGACCTCAAAAAATTTCAGAGAGTCTTGCAATAGATTTGGGCCTTTCAATAAAAAGTATAGAGCATGAGGAGACAGTTAAATGTATGGTTTCCAGCATTTTATTTATCATGGTTATCATTGTCCTTATTTTTGTAGCTATTCTCAAAAATCCTGAAATGTAATATTTCATTTTTATTTCCAGTGTCCTTCAATGCATTGAATGTAATGTTTTCATCATGTTAGTAAATTACTGTTTCAATGTAGGGAGAATATTCAAATGTAAAAATTTTCCATTCATATAAATACAACATCCACTGATAATATTTTTTCAAACTTAAATCACGACTTTAGGGCATTTATTTTATAAAAGGTTTTTTTGCCAGTAAATTTGTCAATATTTTTATTATCATTTGATATAGATTATTTTATGTCTATTTTTAATTAATAAACCACCACAAAACAATTTTGGTTTTTGCATTTGCATTTTTTCATAATTTTATTTTATATAGTTATATAGTTAATGTCTCAATTTGAGCCAATTTTGAAAAAGTCCGGTTCAACTACGTTTACGATTTTAATGATGTTAACGTGATGTTGTTGGCAAAAGTTTTTAGTGAATCATTTCCATCCGACTTTTGTCACGTCATTCTTTCATGAGCATCTTGTAAATGCCGCCAATCTTGTTCTTCACTGAGTTACATGCGCCTAAAAACCTCACAACGCCGTGCTTAGCTCCGGAATTATTTAGATTGTCGCATGCGTTGGCGTCGTCCTCTTCTACTACACCTTCGACATCCACGGATAATTCACGACCTGTTTCTCCTCTTTCTTCAGTTTCTTTGACGAACAGGGCTATGATTTTATCGATAATATTGTTTTTGAGAGATTTTGCATTGTTGAGAGAAAAATTTCCGCAGCTGTCGCTATCATATTCGTTGTCCTCAAGCCCCCTTAAATATGATAGCTTTTCAATTAATTCACACGTGCCACAATAGTCCTTCTTGCTTTCAGTTTTAAAAAAATGTTTTCCTAGTTTATGCTTATTTTTTGAATTCAAAATTTCTTCAATGTTTTTACAATCGTCTTTCGATTTTCGTTTTTTCTTTGAAATATCTTTATATAGCTGGCCTAAATCCGAACAAATGTTAGTTTTTAAAATACTTTTACCTGTTTTGGATTTACTTTTCTTGCTTGCATTGCCGTTAATTTCATCGTCTACGAGACTATCAAACAAAATTGAAGACATTTTGTTTTTCTGAAAATTATTCCCGTTTTCTGCACAAACATCTTTTTCAAGTGCTTTGATGAAGCCAACGTTCGAAGGTTTGTTGAGAATTTCAGCGTACTCATCTAAAGACTCTTGTTTTTTGCCATACTTTTCTTTCTTATCCATTAATTTTATAATTTCTCTCAGCTCATCAAACGCAGTGGAAACAATGTTGCGTCTTCTACTGATTATTTCTTCCCCATCACTTGAGTCCAACAGATTCACTCCCGAATTATATTTTTTGGAAATTTCGTTAGCGCCACAATTTTTGAAACTTGCGCACGTGTCATTGCCAAAAAATATTTTGAAATCACAATGGCAGCTGGAATTGTTTTTTATTTTTTTTTCATTCGATTTTTTTTTCTTAGAAACGTGTTTGGATGGTAGATCACAATCACTATCGATATTATTCAACGATCTGCTTACTTTTTTATTAAAAATATTTCTGTCACCTTTTTTGCGGCCACTTCTGTCCTGAAAAATTGAGCATGTATTTTTGAATAAAACATTACATTTTGAAGATTTGTCTCTATTTTTTATTGTCTTTTTGCTGAAAATTTTTGATTTCTTTGCCAAACTGCAAACATCAGTTGTGTTATCATCTAGTTCTAAATCTAAAGAAAAGTTTTCGTAATTGGATTTATTTTCGTTAGCACTGGCACAGTTATCGTACTTTGACGAATCAAAGCTTATGGATTTATACAAGCTATCTTGAGAAACACGCCAGCAACTATAATTTGAAGAGCCGTTTATGTTAGAGCACTGAGAATTTTTATTTAAGTTTTTTTTTCCTAACGCATATGTTGGAATAAACTCAATAGAGGAGGTCAATGTTGCATTGTTTGAACACGTATTTGAACACGAGTGCTTGCTATAAGATTTCTTTTTGCGTTTTGAAGACAGATTTAAACACGAGTCGTTATCCTCTTTTTTCTTCTTGTTCTTACATAGGTTTTGACAAGAGTCGATTTCGGTCACATTTTTTGCACATAAATTTGAACACGAATCCACTTGATCAATTTTATTTTTAGAAAATAAATTAGAGCAAGAGTTTTTTCTTTTATTCTTACTTTTGTCAACAGAATGAAAATTAAAATCATTGTTCTTTTTTTTAGAAGATGAAAATAATTCCGAACATTTGTCAACTTTTCCATTCTTTTTACTTTTTGACAAAAATATGGAACAAGAGTCCTTCTTACCACATACAGCACAAACATCTCTCTTAGATTTTCTATCAGAAAACATGTCAAAACCTGAAGTGTGATCTTTGGATTTAGACTTGGAGATTAGGCTTGAACACAAATCATGTTTGCCTTTACTGTTTGCTTTACTAGTTTTTTTAGAAAAGAATTTTGAGCAAGAGTCTGAACTACTCGACGAACAAACCGCACAAACACCGGAGGACTTTTGTTTATTTTTTTGCTTGCCTTTATTTGAAATTTTACAGCTAAAATTCTCTAACTTAAAGGTTTTCTTTTTACAATTTAATTTCGAATACGAATCATCATATTCACTGGCATCGCATGAATTATCAGACATTTTAGAAGAAGTTTTCTTTTTAGCACCAAGTCCTTCGCAAGAATCATCGGAGTCTTCGCAAGCAGTAGAAGCTTTTTTTCGTTTTTTACAAAGAGTTTTGCTCATTATTCTACAAGAATCGTTTGAGTCAATACTTTTTTTCTCGCAAAGTCTCGAGCAGGAATCTATTTCTTCAATTTCAGTTTCTTTCCTTTTATCGGATTTTTCGCAGACTGGAGTATTTAATTCCTGTTTATTCAGAAAATCAAAACAATCATCTGTGTCCGAATCCGATTTCATACATTTTTTTGTAAGATCTCTCCAAAAGTTTTCACATTCTACATAAGATTTTCTAGATTTGTTTTTTTTGTTTGACTTTTTGCTTTTAAACATTTTACAAAAGCTACTAGTGGATAACAATTTTGTATCCTGTTTTTCACTACCAGATTTTTTTGATTTTGAAAACAAATGTGTGCATGAATCTACTGAATCTTTTCTTTTGAGGCTGTCATCTAAATCATCTAACGACATTTTTGATTTTGTTTTCCGCATTGAGAACGATTTTTTTAGTTGACAAATTTGGGTGCAAGAATCAATAGATTCGGCTTTTTCTTTCTTGGCTTTCGTCTCTTTCGTATCTGGGAAGAGCATTTCGCAGTTCAATTTGTATTTATTATCTTCATCACAGTTTTGTTTGAAGAGGAATGAGTAGTTGCTCTCACTGCTGATCGACATGCAGCAGTTAAAGTCGGTGTTGTACTTAATTTTAGTATTCTCATCGCAAATCAGTTGTAAATTTTTCACTGGTCTTCTTATCATGCAGTTACAAAGGGCACACGTATCAAGTAAGTTATCATCGTCATTATCTTGTGCTTCACACAACGATGACAAATCAAAACTTCGAATCTAATTAATTTTAATTTGTTTTCACAATTATTTGTAAAATCTTATTTGCATTTGGCAACCGGCAACTTACCTCACATACTTTCCCTTTTTGCTCCTTTTCCCCCTTCTGCTCCGGTTTTTCCTTCACTTTTTTCTCCTGTCGCATGCACGCCGCCAGCTGAAAAATTTTATATTAAAAAAAAATAATAATTTGACTGCATTTTGCAATATGATTATGCAACCAACATCTTTGTTTCCTTGTCTCATTAGATCCTCATCGCACAAAACTTCATTAGTTGTTGTCAAGTACTTGAAAACTAGCTTGAAACAGGTTTATGACATTTTTAACATTAATGTTATGTTTGTAATTTATAAATGTATAAAATTAAATAACTTTATTTTTATTTATTTATCAAAATATACGACAAGCCTTGTCGTCAAAGGTCGATAGCACAGTTTTGGTTTTAGCAGGACAGGCCCATTGACCTTGCTCTTTGAATATCAAATCGTTTGGTGGAGATTCTTTTTTGGTCCTTGCTTGGCTGGCCCAAACTGTTACGAAACTTTTAGGTTTCAGCGACATTTTTGGGAATTTGTAAACAGCATACGGAGCCTTATTATGAGCTTGTACCAATATTGCGCCGTCCAAGTTAGCATCCTTAAACGTCAGTTAAATTAAATTACTTAATGTTTTAATGAAGCTTAGTTGAATAGAAATTTTTTATTAACTACCTCTTCTTCTTGTATATTTTGTAGTATTATAAAATCTCTGTCAACTTCTATTATCGCCATCCCGTTGATATGACTAACAAATTTAATTTAAAAAACCAAATGTTTAGAGCTTACACAAATATTATCACTGGTTTAATTAAATGTTTTTAAACAAATAACGTTACCTGATAATTTCCGATTCAAATTTTTCATCTTTCACTGGCTCCTTTAATTTTTTATTAACCAAACACTCTGAATATTCCTTACAAGTTTGTTCGGCAGGTTTTGAAGTTGGCTGTTCTGCAGGAGGTTGTGAATCTGGAGTGGATTGCTTTTGTGCTTGTGGCGGTGGTGCAGATTGCTTCTGGGGTGCAGAGGAAGCCACAGATTTCTTTAGCGGCTCTGAAAGTGCCACAGACTCTTTTGGTTGCTGTAAGGGTGCCACAGATTCCTTTGGTGGCTCTGAGGATGCCACAGACTCTTTTGGTGGCTCTGAGGGTGCCACAGACTCTTTTGGCGGCTCTGAAGGTGCCACAGACTCTTTTGGTGGCTCTGAGGGTGCCACAGACTCTTTTGGTGGCTCTGAAGGTGCCACAAACTTTTTTGGTGGCTCTGAGGGTGCCACAGACTCTTTTGGTGGCTCTGAGGGTGCCACAGACTCTTTTGGTTGCTGTGAGGGTGCCACAGATTCTTTTGGTTGCTGTGAGGGTGCCACAGACTCTTTTGGTGGCTCTGAAGGTGCCAAAGATTTCTTTGGTGGCTCTGATGGTGGGGACTCTTCTTGTAATGTTAATGAAGACTCTTTTTTTAGTTGTAAAGACTCTTTTGGCGGTTCCGAAGTTTCTTGAGACGATTGTTTTGGCAATGGTTGCACAAAAGACGGAGATTCGTAAGTTGGCGGAGACAACGACTGTTGTTTTGGCTTTTGTTCAACTTGTGGGCCTTCTGTGTCTTCCTGGCCGAATGATTTTATTGAAGCTGTTTTGGGGCTAGTGTTTGCACTCTTTTTTTCATTTTCATAATTTGTGCTTTTTTGATTGTTGCCTTCGGCGATGCTTGATTTGCTTGAAAGCGTGCCGGCATTTTGTGGTTTGACTAACGGGGACTGTGACACAACTGATTGTTTTTGGCTGTAAGGCGCTTCTGCTGCAGATTCTTTCACCATCTCTTGTCCAATTTGTGATTCATTTGTTGACGGTTGTTTTTTTATGATGTCACCAGTTTGTAGATCTTCATTTTTCATTTTTTCCGTTAATGAGTCGTCATAAATTTGATTTACCTCACTAGGTGTCAGTCCGTAAGACTGTTTTCCTAATTCTAGATGTTGTTCTTCTATCTCTTGTCCAACGTACTGTTCAGTAATCTGTTGCCCAGCTTCTTGACCAGCATACTGTTCAACGTTTGGGTGTTCAGATTCTTCGCCGATTTGTTGCCCAGATTCTGCTACGTCATATTGTGGCTCACCGTACATTTGTTCATTTTGCAATTGTTGGTTATCATAAATTTGATCAGCGTTCTCTGTACTTAAAACCAGCTGGTCAATGTTTTGGTCGGCAGTTTGCTGATCAGCAAGCTGTTGTTCAGTGAATTGTTGCTGTTCAGCTAGTTGATTAGAGTATTGTTGTTCTGTAATTTGCTGTGTGTTTTGGTCGGTTAACGTCGGTCCAGCATACTGTTGGTCAACAGGTTGCTGGTCTGTATATTGTTGGTCAGCATACTGTTGGTCTCCGGATGGCTGATTTTCTGCATATTGCAGACCATCATATTGCTGGTCAGCATTTTGCTGGTCAGCATACTCTTCCACAAATGGTTGCTCTTCGGTGTATTGTTGGTCAACATTCTGTTGATCAGCGTATTGCTGGTCAGTGTATTGTTGATCAAGTGGATGCTCTTCCGCATATTGTTGGTCTGCATACTGTTGATCTGCATATTGTTGGTCTGCATATTGTTGGTCTGCATATTGCTTGTCAGTTAGTTGCTCTCCTGCATATTGCTGGCCATCGTATTGTTGATCATCATATTGTTGTTCAGCGTACTGCTGGTCAGCGTACTGATCAACTTGTTGCTCTTCTGTGTACTGTTGACCATCGTATTGTTGATCAGGTGGTTGCTCTTCTGCTGCGTATTGTTGACCGTCATATTGTTGGCCTTCATATTGTTGTCCGTCATATTGTTGTCCGTCATATTGTTGTCCGTCATATTGTTGGCCGTCATATTGCTGGCCTTCATATTGCTGGCCGTCATATTGCTGATCAGCATATTGTGGATCAGTATATTGCTGTTCGTCATATTGTTGATCAGTATATTGCTGGTCAGCATATTGTGGATAGACATATTGTCCGTACTGATCGTGCGCATTCTGCTCTTCTTGTGTTTGATTATTATTTCGACCTGGCATTGATGTAGAGTTAGTTAATCTCAAGCGGGGATCGTTCAAATTGAAACCTGTCTCGTACATTTTTGGGTTATTCAGATTTGTAGGTGTTGCTATTCTTCTCTGTTTCAGTGCGGGTTTTATTTGAGACATCCGTATTTTATTGGAAACGCTATTGTTTTGCTCTAATTTAGTAACCGCTTTCTTGAACCTTATGGTTTTTTCTTTATTTTCTTTCACTTTAGATTCATTTGAAGGTTTTTTAGATATCGACCTCTTTCTGTTTAAGGTGCTCGATTGTTTTCTGTTTTTCAATTTTGTAACGGTTTATTTTTTAATTAATGAAACTACCAATTAAATTTTAGTTTATTAACTTACGACGGTGAGTTTCTTGATGAACGTTTCTTTGATTCCACTCTGGAATCTTGATTTTTTTCTGTAAAAAATTAATCTGTTGTAGTTACAATAGTAATATTCAAAATTATACTGCCGTAACTAAAATGCAAAATGAATCAAACGTACGATTATCTTTGTTGATCTTGCTTTTTTGGAATTTTATGCTCGGCAATCGTTGGATTTCGCTGTGGAGTAAATTTATTTTTTAATTGATTAATTAAATTTTTTCATTATAATTTTGAGTAAAATGATTTAATCTTTTTATCTAGTTTGAAAGGTATTTTTTATTTCTTAATTTGTGCATTAACAAGCTTATTTTCTGAAATTAAAACAAAATATATATTCCTTTTTAAAAAAGCATGTCGGGAATAAATTTAAGTTGACGAGGTTTTTTAACCTTCCTTTCCTCTCTTTCTGTTTAATTTGTGGAGACAGCTTCAAACCAGCTTTACGTTCCGCAGATAAACTTTGTCGGAATTGACTTTTTGTTGCATTTTTTTGTGAACTGAGTTTTCGATGGACGGACGGCTTGAGATCTTGAATAGTGACGGTGGACGATTTCACGAAGGTTGATTTCGACGCAATTATGGGATCTAGACTAACGAATGACTTCAAAAACGATGTTTCGCCTGTTATAGTTGGAGAAATTTTATCATTTGACGAGATTAGTGCAGATTTTGATACGGCAGTTCCATTAATAGTTTTGATCGCGGTTTTATTCGAAGACGATTCTTTCAAGTCACCAGCGCTAACAACGTCTGTTATTGGATTCGTGCAATTTGCAACATTTTGACATTTTTGCGATTTTTCAACGCTAACTTGATTGATCTGGAAACAAAAAATTGTTAACAAGTGAAAACTATTTAAGACTTGCGTCAAACAAACAATAATTGACAACTTTATCGGCAAGAATAGTAAGAGCGCTCTGTAGGTTTTCAACATCATCGAATAAACCTTTCGCTTCCATTAGAGGTTGTAACAATCAACTTTCTTCTTATTTAATTTCCCCTTACATCAACAATTATGTTCTTAGGTTACAGTTACAATTAAAGTCTTGTTGTTGATTGAAAAGGCTTTTTAAGCTGTAAATAATACTTGGCTTGTTAGTCAACAATTCACAATAAAAAATATTGAAGTATGTTTAAAATAGTTGTTCTTTGAAAGTTATAAAGCTAAAAAAGTTAAAGTTGAGAACGTCGCAGCTAAATTGCAACTGTCGTTTATGTTTACAATTTTTAATACTATATTATGATGTAAGCATAGACATCATTAAATAAAATTATGGATACACGAGAACAAAGTTTAATTTTTTTAAATAAACAGCTCAAAAATTTGTAGAAAGGCTTTTAAAAAGATGAAGAGTATTATTGTTCCAATCGACATTATTAAAAACCAAAAACCTATTTCAGATCATTTATTTCTATTTGAGTTAAATTTCGATTTTTTCAAACAAATAGCAGCGATTAAAATAAAAAAGAAAGACAATGTTTTCAACGTAATCACGATGCTTAAAAAATAGATTCCCATCATTTCCCCTGTGTATATAGCGCAGGAGCCAGTGCGGTCGAAGCAGTAGTCTCTATTCCAGAAGAGACAAGCTCTGTCGATGATCGCTCCAAATATCATGGGTGCTGGAATCATACCTCGTGGGAAATTATTTAGAAAGGTTTTATTGCAGTATCGATTGTTGCGATGTCTTTATATGAAATAAAGAATTCTACTTTTATAATTTAAAAAATAAATGGCAACATTTTTTAAAAAAATGTTCAAGTAAAAGACTTTAAAAATATACAGATATGGAAAGTAATTGATTATTATACATTATTATACCCTAACCCAACACAAAAGTGAAATGTACACATACCACCCCATACAAAAATAAAGATAGATATACAGACACTAAAACAGACAGACATATAGACACAAAGACAGACATGCAGACATGAAGACCAACAGGTATGCTGACAGACATACAGACAGACACGAAGAAAGACAAAGTGAAGTACTTACCGACTATCCTAACTATCATCCATTGCAGACCAAGCGCTAGGGACTTGTGTCTTTCTGCAACGCATCTGATTGGTCATTCATTTGTTTAAAAGATGATTCAATATTGTAAAATTATTAACTTGTTTGATATTTTTATAATAAATCACTTGAATAAAATTTTTTAAACTATTTCAAGTGTCATTTGCTCAGCAAAATACAACTCTTTTGCTAAACATAGATAATGATGTCATGAAACAATTTCGGACATTGTGAATAATTTTTAAAAATAGAAAAATTTTGTTATTACTAAATATTATGACAGCATTACAACTCAGCCAACTTGGTTATAAAAGTATTAAACTTTATCAACCTCAATACTTAGTAACTATTTTACAAAATCACCCAACAACTTTAACATTTTACAGTTAATTTTTGATTCCAACCATCGATTTTTTTTTTAATTTAATCATCAATTTTAAAATTCAATCCTAATTCTAACAAAAATTCACCTCAGGGTTGCCGTCAAGACAGGCGTCCAGCAGATGAAAGATACGAAGATGATGAGAGAATAGAAAATGATGAAGAAGGTGATGGAATTGCATTTGTTCTTGCACGTTCCATCGGATGCTGTGACATCATCGGTGAGTGTGTAGGGCTTTTTTGTTTTAATGTTGTTGTGTTCAAGTCGGTCTTCGACGCAAGTGCACTTTATGAAGAGCTGTTTATGAGTTTTTAGATGATAGGTAGGAAAATTTAAAACGTTGTCATTTGCTTATTTATGTACAGTTAGGTTTTTTGAGCATTAACTGGTAGAATTATTCAATAAATTGGTAACATGTTCTAGTTTAAAGCGTCTAAATAAAAAATCTTTGCAGTAACTAGAGCTTAATGTGATTTTTCATAACAGTGTCTGAAAATAAATGTGAAAAGTTTACCAACAAAATTAATAATTTTTCAAACAACTACCCTCCAAGTGCCATTTTTTTCTTTGATTTCCTTCATTGACTGGCAGCCAGCGAGACAGGGAGACACGTATGTTAGACCATCCAGACCACACACGGGACTAAACATGCTGCCAGAGCAGTTGCAGTGCTTGTTGCATCCAGAAAACAAGTTTCTGTCGTTGGTGCAAGATTGAATTTGTTTAAAAAATTGATTGGTTACTCTTAGTGAGATTATATTACATCCTGTCATTTTTTTATGATGAGATTTTTAAATGAACTAGAACGTTGTGGTTGAATTATTAATTAACATCTACACGCGTTCTAATGCTCTTAGTCCGTTTTAGTTATTCTTACTAGACGATAAAAAATTGCATTAAATTACTTCATAGCAATTACCCTTACCATCATCTAGCTACGATAAAACCCACTAGATCTCTCAAGGCATTCTTTAAACTTGTCACTAACATTTTTGAATTTGTGACTTCCTGGTCAAGGTAAGGATGACTGATTCCCACGTAGAGAATATCTCCGCACCGCACCAACATAGACAACGTTAGGAGCAGAGCGATGCCAAGAAACACTAAAGTAAATTTTAGAGAACCGATGGCGCTCAGATGAAACTTTTTGACGATGATGCCTCCTATAACAATTCCCAAACTTCCCGATGGTATTGTCGCTATGCCTGTGCCGTATAATTCAATTTCATATTTAAAGCTTTCAGACTAGTTTTGTTTGATTGAAACGAAAAATGGAAATTTTTACGAATGTAAGAATTCAACATGGTTATAAAATAACCTATCAGTTGTCCAGACCAGGAAGCAGATAAGTTAAACGCGGCCTCGACAAACTTTGGCGCAAACAGAACAAATCCGCCGACCAACGCACCTGCGCGGTTTCCATTAAAATTAAAAAAAATCAATTTATATAAATTCAAATTTGTTATTAAAGCGACGTAATTATATTAATTAGTTTTCGTGAGCGTACCTTCCATGCAACCGGAAAAAGTGATGAAATCGAACGCAGGATTTGAGAGAAGCGTCTTGAGGGCGTGGAAGATGTCGGCAGGTTCGTGCACCGCGTCGACGCTTTTTTTGTCCACCGACTCCAAACTGCTCCTCTTTCTCTTCTCATCATCAATCTCTCTTTTATCTTTTGAGTTACACATAATTCAACATGGATCATTAAGGATTATTTAAAATTTAAGTATTTTCCTCTGTATGAATTGAGTAAACCAGGAAATTTTAATAAATATGTATATAGTATATAAAGTTAATTTTACTCAATTTATTTCTTTCAACTCATTTCACATTGTTGTAAAGTACTTTCAGTTATAATATTAAAAAATATTTTTAAAATGGAATAATTTTCGGCATTCACGAAAATAAGAAATAACTCAATTCTTAACTTGAATTTTCAAAATAAATTTGATATTTCCAAACCGACTTGGCATTTCTCTTGGAAAGCCACATAAGAAAATTGACAGGATGATGAAGGCCGATCCTGTGACGAGGAAACCAATCCACCAGGCTCCTAACCATCGCGGGTCCTCCGGCGTTAAATCACCCTGGTTGCTAAATGTTTAAATTAGTTAAGTTATCATCTCAATAATTTAACAAATTTAATTAACCAGTAAATTCATTAATATGTAATTAATTTATTTATTTGTTAACAAACTAAATTTCACAAACAGGGTACTATTTTTTCGACCGATGTCGATATAAGTTTTGAGAAGCCTGCCTCCAATAATGTAGCCGAGTGCTGGCCCGATCATGGCAGTGGAATAATATATACCTGGTTCATACATCCATAACAATTAAAAAAAAACGAATTATTTAATAATTCACGTATGAGAGCATTTTTTGTTATAATAATAAATTATAAATAAAAGAAACCAATGGGAAAAAAGTTTATGCAAACGTCGAAATAAAACTCACTAAAGTATAACGGGCTCCGTTTGACTCCGACATTTTCATCGATGAAGGCAACTGCCAATGTAAAGAGGGGGGTGCTGCCTGCCCCGTGGAGCATGTGACCCAGCATGAAAATTACGATGTATATGGAGCTTGAGGTGGTCGCTTGGTAGGAGCATTCGTATTTTTCCATCGTGCCTGATCGATTGACAGGAGCCGAATCCAAGCACAACATGCTCGGATCTTTCCGCGTGTCGTAAAAGTAAGGACCGACAAGAAGATTTGGGGACGAAAACACTAAAGAACCTACTCTGTCAATGGAAGTTAATTTTCTTCAATTGAATAACTGGATGAAATGTTAAATTATGTAGATCGAACAAAAACCTATTTATTGAAACATTCAAAATACATTGGGACATTCAAAAAGTTATTTGAAACATTCAAAAATAGCATACTAAAAATTCATCGAAGCGTTCAAACAATTCATTTAAACGTTCAAAAAATTTATTGAAATATTTGAAAAATAGAAATGAAAATGACCCCATAACTAACGCCCCTACAGCAATCCAGCGCGGTTTGTGACCCAATCCCCCGTAAAACGAGACCGGTACTAAACAAATTATCGATGCCAGGTCGTATCCCATGGCAATTATTCCACTTTCTGTGCTGCTGAATTTAAACCTTCGTTCCAGCGTTGATAGACAGACACTTACGAAACCACTGACAACCATACCCTGGATTAAAACCAGAAATAGTTTATAGCAAATTCTAATCAATGAGATATTGACACGGCATATTTTACAATTTTAATAAAAATTGGTATTTGTATTTGTCGAAATAAGTAGAAAACCATGAAATTTAAATAAATGTGCCAACCTGTAAGGCAACGAAACAGCAGGCGACACACAAGAAGGTCCCAATTTTCATAAAAAATTTGTGGAAGCATCCATACTTCAACCGAATCGTAGTCGGGAAGCTTGTAACGATAATTTGAGATGGGAAGTTGAGATTTGAAGCCCTTTCAGCAGATGATGACGTTTCCAGAAATCTCTCTACGTTCCCGATGTGTCCTTGCAGACTATCCACTATTGACAACTTCTCAGGCTCTTTGTTTGTTGGCAACATTTTTTCACGTTCGTTCTTCACTACTCGATAGTTGTACTTTTTGATTTTACGGAGTAGATGATTCGGTGTGGATATTTATCTACTATTGTTGTTAGTCCAATAATAATACTCATCGTGTCGGAAATATTTCTTATGTTTAGGTTGATTTTATAGAACAATTTCGAGAAGTAATTTCGTTTACATAGTAACGTTTTTTGAAGGAAATATTTATTTACAAATTATTTAACTTTTACTCACTCTGGTAAACGACGCGAACAATATAAGGTAAACATAGGCAGTCTTGCATGAACGTAACATTGTAATGCTCAACCAATGAACAACAAAAGACCTGCTAACAATTCTTTTGAGCTTACTAAATATTCCATTATTTTAATGTTTATTTTCTTGTTTGTGTTTATGTTTATATTAGAAAAAATAAACATATATGACGTAACTTCAGATTTCAAATGTCTATGTTCTTATTGAACGTTTTAGGTACAAGCTCACCGATTATACAATATATTTTTATAACATTAATGCATGTGTAATAGTAAAAACCATAATTTGTTTACGAAATACAAAAAGCATCCAAACGAATGGAGAGCAAACAAATGAAACAACAAATGCAGTGTGCATTTATGTTGGGAGTTACATAATGTATCAGCGCTGCGTGGTTTATCAAGGGCTGCTCTTGAATTTCAATTTACCAAACCTTTTTTTCTAATCGCAAAAAATGATAGAACACTTTCTGCTATGAATAATTTAAAAGTTAGCATGGAGGCATTTCTTAAATGTTATAATTTCAAGTGTAAATCATCAAATATATGAAACTATTGTTTGCTTATATAATACGGATTCGACATAATATATAGATACAAATGAATATATATTGATAACTGTGGTTATGTATAAATATTTGTTTTTAGGAGCATGTAAAACACACACACATATGTATATAAAGTTTATATTTTTATTTATAGCTTGAATGTATTGTTAACATATATATATATGCATCTGACCTAATTGTGTAGTACGTATGTTGCTTTGTACTTTGTAATGTATGCGCCCCATGCCATATAATGCATATGATGTTTGGTTAGTTAGATGTTTGACGAAGAGTTAGTAGAATATACCATGGGTATTAATACATATACATATATATTATTTAATAAATGAATATATAGCGTGTGTCTGTGCGTGTCTGTGTGCGTGTCTGTGTGCGTGTGTGTATGTGCGTACATAATACATCTATCTAACGATATTTGATTATATACAATATAAGAAAAAACGTATACAAATGAATAGATAGAAACTACATTGTACACGTGTGTATGAAAATGTTTAGGTAGAAATGCAATGATGAAAACAAAAGTTATCCTCTTTCGCCGTTGTTAGGTCATCTGTTGTGAAAGTCGAATTAACTTTGCCCTATCAAAAATCAGGATTATTTTATTATTGTCAACTACTTATATATATATATATATATATATTCGTGTGTGTGTATGTATAAAATGTAACAACATATATATATATATATATAAGGCAGTAGCCATTGAGTTAGAATATTTTCAAATGAACAAAATATCGTGAAATGAGCAAAAATGTCGTGAACATATGTGAACCAACATATGTGTATGTATGTAACTTATGTAGATTAGGATGAATTTGTATTTAAAAGGTTATCGTTCAACAAGTTGCATATTTTATTTTGAAGTGTAATTTGTGTAAATTATATATAATATGTAACATCATAGTGGATATGATATTTTGTTGCGATCAAGCCTACCTAGATTGATTGATATCAGGGATTCAGCAAATATAATATTTTTAAAATTCTAATTTTGTAAGGTTTTTATGAAAGATTTCTGTTTATCATATTTTTTTATACTCACGGTATCAAGTGAGAAGTTTACAGTTTGTTAACTGCGCGAAATGACATGGAAGAGATATGCTGAATACATGTTTGTTTTGCAACCGTTAGTCATCTTTGAAAAGTTAGGCCATTTTGAGAAGACATACAACCCATCCCGCGATAATCTCAATGGCCATGTTTAGAAAGAACAAAGTCCTAATAGGCAAATGCATCAAAACGACATCTCTATATTTAACATTCTGGATGATGGTTAAATCTTATTTTTTTATAATTTGATAATATTAAAAAGTCGTAACACTGTTTAACGTTATTTCAATGAAATGAAAGGGATTGACCAGCAGTCTTATAGGGACATCGTTCGTGCATTTGGAAAAATTATTCGGCGTGACGTCAAACGAAATCTCCATCATTCTGGTAATTTTCTCGGTGGGCTACCTCGTCGGAGCAATCTTATGCGCCTTCATTTACGACAGAGGGGTTCCTGAGTTCTACTTTGTGGCCTTCAATTTGCTGTCGTCGTTTTCGACGCTTGTATCGGGAGCGATGGAGAACATTTTTGTGTTCGGTGCTGCTATTGCCGTCCAGGGCTGTGGAATGGGGTTCGATGATGCAGGTGGGTTGGAGCGGTTTGGTTGTGGCGGCCCTCGTGTCGGTTGAATTTTATTTTTCTCCGTCTCATTTATGTTACAAAATGTTTTATAATTCGTGCAATAATATATAATTAGTATTGATTTCCAGAGTAGTTATTGATATTTTGTGGTGTAAAACTCTTCTCCTTAATACAACTGATAATAGTTTGGAATGTTTAATACTTTTAAACAGCATTCAACCATATATTTTAATTGAATCTTATATGTCATGAACAGCTGGCCAGTCATACTGCGTGAACTTGTGGTTGAACCATCGACTGCAGAGACCATTCCTTCAAGCAGCCCATGCTCTCTGGTCGCTCGGAGGAGTCCTCAGTCCCATCGTCATTAAAATATTCCTCTGCGAGTTTCAGCATGATCAGATTGTTGAATCATTGGAGATCCAAAGAAAGACAGTTGAATGCAACAAATTTAACAGTTCAACACTCAGTACTGTTGATGACATCAACTGCAACAATTCACAATTCCACAATTCTAACGTAACAGAAGTATGCGCGGGAGATGAACTGGAATATTCTAGATATGCATTCTACACAATTGGCTCGATAATATTTGCAGCCAACATACCATTTTTAATAATTTCAATTGAGAAATGCCTTACAAGAAACTCTACAGGCATGACAATAGCGATAGATTATAACAGAAATATCACTATTGACGACATTACTGTTAATGAGGCTGAAATCAAAAAATCTTTAAAACATAGTGAAGTAGATACATCGAATATAAAATTTTCTGGAAATTTTGAACTGTTGAACAGAACTTCAAAAATAATTTACCTGTGTCTGCTATTTATAATGGCCATGTTAAATATGTACATAGAAATCTTGCCAATCAACTTTCTAGTTTCATTCGCGGTCAAACACTTAAAATGGTCAGTAATGGACTCGAGTTTATTGCTTTCGTGTTTCTTCACTGCCCATTTTGTCGGTCGAATTTTAGCGGTTCTGACATCGGCCTGCATACGACCAATAAAAATGATCTCTGCCAACATCGTACTAACCGCAATTGGATGCACATCCCTCCTACTATCCAACACATCACCACTAATAGTCTGGGCAGCAGTAACTGTGGCTGGACTTGGAGTATCAAACACGTTTCCCTCTACGGTTCTTTGGGTATCGGAGACAGTCCCTGTTAGCGGTCGAATCAGTTCAATAATGATTGCAGGCGCATCTGTTGGAACGATTTCTTCTCCATACTTCGTCTCGCTTCTCACTGTTAATTATGGAACTTTTTCCTTCATCTACGTGTTAATTTCCGCGGCGTTAGCACATGTTGTGGTTTTTATATTCTTGTATTTATTTATAACAAAAATTGCCAGAAGATTGTAGTTCGTGTTATTGAACAAACTTTTTGTTTTAAATGTTTTTTTTTTAAATATTTTTACGACATGTTTGTCGTCTGCATATGTTTCAAACATTCACAGGTTTTTGTTGCCTCATTATATAACAATTGATATTTATATGTATGTAAATAACGTACAAAAATATTTTTAATTTTTTTTTAAATTTTTTGACATCTGTAAAAAGTATAAGAGATGTAAGTCTTTTAATCCAAAATTTTAGAACAAACCAAAAAGTTCAAACTATTGGATCTGTTACCCATCTTCACAATTGCTTGGTTTGAATAATGTTACCAATTAAAATAGAAATTATTACGACTATAAAAACTCAAAAGTCCTTGGACGCCTAGTTTACACTCACACTCACGTACACACACAATCACGCATACAGACTCGTAACACACTTTTATTTTTATAAAAAAAAAAATTATTTAAACACAACGCAGTTTCATAAATCAATTTATATTTTATTATCAAAACACCTACTATTCAATATTTCATTTATGTACTTGCTAATGTTTTTTCTATAATAACAAACTTTATGTAAACATAGTAGCCTATAGATAAACAAAATATTTTTGGTCTGAAAATTGATCCAGTTTTCCCTAGGAAACAATCAATTCAATAAAATGCAGCTGTCGACAAGTAAATTAAAAATCTTGGAATTAAAAAAATTATTGAATTAGGATATAATTTACACAATATTTTTATCTAAAAAATACTTTTTTAAATTTTAAATTAGAAAGTACTTCGGTTTCGACCATTTCAACAACGACTGGCCATATTCAAATTGCCAAAACTATTTCACTGTATATATTCCTTGCAGTTTTGGTAAGTCAAGTTGAATTAAGATGAAAAAAATTAAACAAAATAACTGAAACCATTATAATGTAATATATTTTTCATATTTATATTTATACCATAACAAACATTATCAAATATTACATCACAAAGGGGTTTTCTTCTTCGCTGATAGGTTCATCGTTGCCGTTCTTGGATGAATTTTTTAGAATTCAGAAAGGAGAGAAAACTACCACGATAGCTGCTATATATGCTGGTGTGGTCTTAGGCGCGTTGTCTTGCGCTTTGTTGTACAACTTACTGTCGAAAGAGATAATTTTCTCGACTGCCTTCATATTGGCTGGATTCTCTTTGGTATGTGCTGGAGTCTGCAACTCGTTGAGCTGTTTTGCTATATTCGTCTTCTTTCATGGTTTTTCATTAGGGAGCATAGGAACCGGTTGAAAATATTTTTATTTATTCGTACTAAAAGTTTGTATTTATTTTAAATGAAAATATTTTTCATTCAAGCGATCCAACCTTATATATTAAGACTCTGGCAAAAGAATGCTTATCA
The DNA here is from genome assembly GCF_000326865.2 of Helobdella robusta. Taxonomy (NCBI): domain Eukaryota; kingdom Metazoa; phylum Annelida; class Clitellata; order Rhynchobdellida; family Glossiphoniidae; genus Helobdella; species Helobdella robusta. The sequence goes on along the minus strand of NW_008703718.1, from coordinate 4,313,668 downwards.
GAAATCGTTATTCCACGGTATCTACTTTGTCGGATCAACTGGATCGGTCATGGCTCCTTTTGTCCTGCAATATTTTCTATGCGAAGACAAAGTTTCAAAAGAAGAAGATAAATACATATTCCACGTAAATCCGACATATACTAGATTCTATCACCCAGATTCATCTTATTTTTTTCACTCAAGATCGGATTTGAATCGAAACAGGAGTGATTCTTGTCCATTTTACTCTTCTTCTTGCGTAAGAGCTGTACCATATACTTTCATAACATTTGGGACCGCTATACTTCTTGCTTCTGTGCCGTACATTGCCATCTGGGTTCATAATTACGCAGAAAAAAATGAATCGAATCATTCGAATCAAATGAGTTTTTCAACGATTCCTTCCTTTGTTGAAAATGCGGCGTCCAGTTTGTATCTGAAAATGGCAATTTATTTAACTGCTTTCTTATTTGTCATTTTTGTGGAACTCCAAGAGAGCATACCTGTTTATTTTTTATCAAGTTTCGTCGTCAATTATTTAAAATGGAGTCCCGTGAATTCTCCGTTTTTATTATCGGCCTATTTTATGTCGCAGTTGTTAGCTAGGATATGCATTGTAATTTTATCAAAAAAAATTCCACCGTCAACAATTTTGTGGTTTAACATTACGGCAACATTTGTCGCCTCAACATCCGTCTTCTTCACAATTAACTGGAGTTACATCATCTGGTTTGCATCACTAGTTTATGGAGTTAGCATGGCTACAACATTTTCCACCTACATACTCTGGATGTCTCAGACTATTGAGATTGATGCCAAAATTTCCGCCATGATGATCATCACAAGTTCCACAGCTGGCGTCTGCACGCCTCTCCTCATGGGTAGATTAATTCATAAATATGGCCAGTTTTGTTTTGCCTACTGTCTCATATTTATTTCCTTTTACAATTTATTAGCCTATGCCTTAAAAACCTTTTTCTTTCATATTTTTTCTGATCTTAGATAATGCAAAATTTTTTCAAAGTCAAAACATTTATTTGCGTTATTATATAAAATATTTTTCAGGAGTAATGAAAACAAATAATTGACTGAACATTTGTATTATTTAACAGTTAATTTTTTTTTGTTTGCATATGAAAAAACTTTGAAACAGAAGAATTTATTTGTAAATAAGCCGTTCAATTCATTAACCGTGCATGAGATCATTGCTAAACAATGTCACCACTATTAATTTTAACAACTGGCTTATATTACTGACAGACAGTCAAAAATCATATCCAACAATTGTGAAAAAATTTGTAAACAAAAAAAATATTAACAACCCATGATTCTTTCTGTATTTTTAGTAATTATATATTCATAACATTTTTTAATAGATTATAATAAAAATGTATGATCATTGTTTATTTTATTAATTTTTTTACTTCATACATTGGCCGTTTCTGTATTAAAAACTTTTATACAAAAGCTTGATGTTTCAGTTTGGCAACGCGAAAAACTATACAAAAAACTTCGAAATAATTGTACAACTAAAACAAAGTCAACATTGACGAGTAGGTATTGTTATATTATTCTATAATATTAGTAATACGAACACAGTTATAATGAACAGTGTTATATTATTATAGCTAAAATTTTTATTTTTTTTAAATTTAAAAAGACATTTTAAGGATTTTGAGAAACAAGTAATGATAAAAAACGTTTTAAACCACATTTGGTAGCCTGTAGAATTTAATCATTTATCAAATAAGAGGCGCATGATATATATTTATATTATTGAGCATTCGGCTACATACACAACGTATCAAATCGAACACCGTGTGTGTATATATATATATATATATATATATATATATATATATATATATATATATATATAATTTTTAGATTTAGATTTTTCTAACGGTAGATAGTAAATCATTGTGGAGTTTCTTGAGTTCAAAACTAAAAGTTATATATATTTTAAACATGATAGAGCATTAGAGTCTATTACAAATATTTGTGACTGAAAAAAAAATTTTTGTTGTGGTTGAAAAATTTTAAAAACTAAATCAAGTATAAATCCATAATCTGAGACGGATATATCACTTAACCATTAATTATTACCATTTTATTTAGCCTTATCTTATAGCCAACCTTAATAATAAACGTAGGATCCTGGTTCAGTCAACAGTTGACACTAAACGACAGGGTTGCAAATAAAATTTAATCACAAATCCATCGAAATGCAATGTTAATTCAAGCCTTCAAGTTTTTAAACTGGGAAAACGAATGACAATTATTTATAAAGCATAGTGGAAAATAATATATATTTTCATTATATTTTGTAATAATATTACTTTATTAACCATGTCCTTTCATCTGCGACGATGGAACAACCGAAAAAGGCGGCAATGTTGTTACAAAGTTGATCAGTGGATATGATTAGAACTTCTTTGGAAATAGGTCAACATCAACCGAGAAACTAAAGCTAACCGTAATAAAATTAAATTATTAAAGCCAATTACTATTTTTCTTTAATTTAATGTAGTATGTTAAACAAGCTTAAGAAAAATAATTTTCAAAATATCTTCCTTTAAATAAATTTAGCAATAAGTAAACGCTTGAAAAAATTTTACGCATTTTTATTGGTGATCAAACATTTATTTTAAAATTATAAATATTAAAAAAATCAGAAATAGTTTTACACAGGTTTCATTGTATAACATATCTATGTTTTACAATCGTTAATGTTTTACAACATAGCTTGTAAAAATAAAGTGTATATAACCGAGTATCACACCAAGCCAGTTCATTCATCGTTCGTTCACTCTAGTGACAGCCAATTTGGTTTTTCTTTTACGATAGCAAATTTTCTGATCAAGTTTACGTTCGAGATTGAAAAATGGCCAGTGATAAAGTCGACTTGAGTTTGGATGAAATTATCAAGAAATCAAAAGACGGTCGTGGTAGAGGTAGAGGTGGTAGAGGAAATTTCAACAACAGGAGAAGCGGTTCTTTCCAACAAAAAAATGGCGGAGGTAACGCGGTTCAAGGTGTGACACGTCGAACTAATCCAATCAGAAGGGGCAATCAGGCTTCGAATCGAAGGGGTAGAACTTTCTTGGGGGGTGTTATTCGTGGCGGTGTGACAAAAAGAAGCAATAAAAGTTTCATTCCGGTTAGTTTTTCGTTTTTTAATTTGTAAAGTAAATTTACTATTTTACTTTGATATTCTTTTGTCGTTTTTCATTTTATTTTGATTAAAAATTAAATAAAAATTTTCAATTATTTTTACAAAGTTGAGTAGCTAAAAATAAGTTATTTAATTAATTTTAAAACATTGTAATTTTTATTAATTAATATTAGAGAAACTTGGAAGAAATCTGGAATCACGATTTATTTGAAGAAACAGTCGGTTTTAATGCAAATAATGCTGCCATTGAAGGACAACTAATAATTTCAAATCTTGACTTTGGTGTCAACGACTCTGACATAAAGGTTTCTAAAACTTTTTAAGAAAGTTTTATAGAAAAATCATTTAATTAATTTATTCAAATAAATTAGATGTTTCTCCTGAAAAATATTCATTAGTAAATACATTGTGTAACAAAAAAATAGATATAAAATAATAACGAAATATTTTGGTAATTAAGGCGACAATGGATTAAATAATTTTTATATTTAACAAAAAATATTCAATCGCAGGAACTCTTCTCAGAGTTTGGAATGTTAAAAAAAGCAGCCGTGCATTACGACTTTTCAGGTCGATCACAAGGCACTGCCGAAGTTATATTTGCATCAAAGCAGGCTGCTCTCCAGGCCATGAATCGTTATAATTATATTCCTCTTGATGGTAACCAAATAAGTTGATGAATTATCTTTTCAACGTCATTTATGACATAAGTCATCACCGACTAGCACTTATAATCGTTGCTACCATCTATCTCCATCATTTCATTGTTCAACGGCAGTATTTTTATCCAGTTGTTTAGCACAAATCTCCACACTGTTTTGGAGTATCTTTAATTTTCTTTTTGAATTTTTATTTTTCATATAGCAAAATAATATAATCTTAAACAAATTGTCAACTCTCCAAACGACAGGACGTCCAATGAAGATACAAATTGTCGAAAATTCTTCAATTGAAAATCGTCTGAGAAGGTAATATCAGTATTGCAATTTTAATTTCATCAAGTTTTTGTCTATTGTTATGACTAAATTAACATTTAAATATGTATGGATTGGTAGGGGATTCAGCAGCAGCAACAATAATGCCATTGGTGGTCGTGGAAGTGGAAGAGTGCAGAACAAATCATTCAACAACAACAACAGCATTGGCAACAACAACAGATCCTTCAACAGTAGTAACAACTCGTTTAACAGATCTAACATTAGGTATTTGCTTATTTGTCATCTACTAGATTGTATAATGCTTTACTTTTCATATGAAGAATGCTTGATTTTGTCATCTGGTATCAATGTTGGTTGTACAATGTTAATTTCTCACTCAATTTTCTATTTGTTGTTTTATAGGAGAGGCTTCAACAACAGACGAGGAGGTCGTGGTGGCAGGGGAAGGGGTGGCAGACTGAACCAACCTGTCCTGACCAAAGAGGAGTTGGACGCTCAACTGGATAGTTACAATAAGGTAAATTGGTATACACTTTATATAATCTAATGTAATTTCATCTTATATCCATTGCTCGAATGCATGGCTGATTGCTCTTTTATTAATTTTTTGCCTTTCAATAGTAGTTTTTTATTCATGCTTTATTAATAATATTATAAGAATGTTTTAAACTATTTTTTATAGATGGAGACCGAGTAAGGCCCCTACAGAAAGAACTGAACAGTGAAGCAGAATTTGAAAGAATTTGAAGCAAATGTTGACATGTTCTTATTGTCTGTAAATAACTGACAACATATTTTTATTTATTTATGTCTGTATATAAAATTTAGAGAATATTTTTTTTATGAATGGTTCTTAACATGTTTGTGTTACAGCTTTCCATATTTCATCACCCGTTGAAATGACTTATTTTATTTATCAATAATATGATCTGAACTTAAATATCGACGTATCAATATTTTATAATTCGCGTGTGTACATAATATTTGTTCTCGAAAAGTTAGAATAAAAAATTAACTATACCAAACTTGTTCTCAATATGACCGCCTGCAACGAAAATCTCGTATCACCTGCACTTGCTTTCGTTATTTGAACGCTAAAATTGAACATTTCACGAAACGAGGGATGGTTTGTTCAGTGATGCCAGGGTGTGGTGTTTAAAGTAATTTAGTGAGGTACGCTTTTTTTATTAATTTTAACTGATAAAGTATCAAAGCAAAGATTTGTTAAATACAAGCTTAAGTCATAAGATGAAAAATATTTGCTTGGAAAACTCAGCGATACTTTTTTTGAAATGACATCTCATTTCTTCATAAAACAAAAAATTTTAATAACAGATTTTTAAATAAATATTAACATTAAATTCTTCTATTATTTCTGGCGACTAACTGGTTACAAAATCGAGATGAATTTTTTTTATATTTCTGCAATAATTGGCGAGTTTGTGAAAACGGACGGACTGAAATCATGTTTAAAATAAAAAACTTCTTTGTTTGTTTTTAATATAATTGTTTATTAAAGAAACGTTAATTGAAATATTAGAAGACACGTTAGTCGACAAAAAGCGAAAAGCATACACGTGCAAGTTAGCAATAATATAAGATAGTCAAGTTAGCAATAATATAAGATTGTCTGAAATTATGGAAAGTCATAAATATATTGAAACATATATAATATACATATACATATATATTATTTCAATACTTTCCCTTGTTTCAAAACATTTTATGACATTAGTCCCATATGTCCACACAGGAGTTTCAGTCTGACTGTCCAGTGGCTTTGTCATCACATCACCGAATTGATCACTTGTTGAAATTTGTGTGATATCAACCGTTCCATCTTGAATTTTTTCTCTAATAAAAAACTTCTTCAAGTCAATGTGTTTTGTTCGCCGATGAAATTGTGGGTTCTGAGCTAATTTGACTGCAGCACTGTTGTCAACTTGCAAGATTGGCACATCTTTCAAATCAACCTGTAATGATTTGAATAATCTTTGAAGCCAAATTATTTCTTTGACAGCCTCTGTCGCAGCGATGATCTCAGCCTCTGTTGTAGATGTTGCAACTATGGCCTGTCGTTGATTAATCCATGATATTATGCCTACTGCATATATCACTGCAATACCTGTGGTCGAACGTCTAGTCTACAGCCTCCAAAATCTGAATCACTGAAACACTGCAAAACTCCTTTTGTACTGTATTCTGAACCTGCTGTGTCTGATTGATTATTATCATTTTCTTTAAGCATTGGGGTGTGAACTGGTTTACATTCTTCAAATCTGAAAAGTTTAAGAATTTTTCTTGCATAACTAGATTGACAAACTTTTATGCTTCCATCCAATAGAGTTTCTATTTGAAGACCTAGAAAATATGTTGCAGGTTTAACTGTAACCTGAAATTTCAGCTTCAATTTTTCAATGAATAGATCTAAATCTTCTGTGTTGCTAGCGGCTACCAGTCCATCATCAACATACAATGCTAACATCATAATGTTTTCATTCTGTTTTTTAACATACAAACATGGATCCGCTTCACTTGACTTAAAACCACATTCAAAAAGAAACTTGCCGAAGCATTGATTCCAACGACGAGGTGCTTGCTTTAGACCATACAGACTTTTGAGCAATCGACAAAATTTATTTGAGCCATCATTATATCTTACTGGTTGTTTGATGTGGATCACTTCATCAAGTTCACCATACAGGAATGCAGTTGATACATCAAATTGAAGAAGATGCAGTTTTTCACTTGCTGCAATACTTAGTACAGAGCGAACTGTAATCAACTTTACTACTGGACTAAACGTCTGATTGTAATCTACATTTTGTCGTTGTGGAAATCCTTTTGCCACAAGTCTTGCCTTGTATCTATCTACACTTCCGTCTGGCAAGGTTTTTATTTTGTAAACCCATTTACATGGAATAACTTTAGCTCCTCTGGGTAGCTCACAAAGTTCCCAAGTTCTATTTTTGTTTAATGAATTAATTTCATTATTCATGGCATTATTCCAATATTTACTTTCCCTGCTTTGAATGGCTTCTTCGTATGTATCTGGTTCATGTACATCTAATAAATATGTCTCAGCCTGCATCACATAATCATCTAACTTCTTAGGTTTCTGCAAGCTTGACCTATCTCTGAGTTGAACTTAAACTGAATTATCTATAATCTTCTCAGTGTCATCTGTAATTTCTTCTTTTGAATCATCATTTCTACTTCTCGAGTCATTTTCTGATTTGCAATTGATTTGAGGATCTGTTGTAAAATCTTTTTGAGTCTGATGTTCAAATGATGTTGTACATTTCATAGGTTTTTTTTGGAAAACTACATCTTTTGAGAATATCATTTTATATTGATTTTTGAGTTATATACGATAACGTTTGTCACCATCGTAACCAACAAGGTAACCTTTTATGGCTTTCTTATCCATTTTTTGACGTTTTTGATCACGTATGTGAACAAAACATGTAGAGCCAATTATTCTCAAATGGTTAATTCTCGGCTTTTTACTTGTTCAAATTTCAAATGGGCTTTTATCTTCAATCGACGACTTGCCTGTTCGATTAAGTAAATATACTGCAGTTGAACATAACTCAGCCCACATAGCGACTGGAAATTCAAAATCTGGATTTGAGTACTTTAATGTGCGTGCCATTTCAACTATTGTTCTGTTTTCACGTTCACTACCACCATTTGTTGATGTGTATATGGTGCTGTTAGTCATTGCGTGATTCCATGGCTGCGCAGGATGTTTCGAACTTCTTCGTTGTCAAACTCATCCCCATTGTCACTTAAAATTCTTTTACTTTATGACCTTGAGTCGCTGCTTGAGACAAAATATTTTGTAGTGCCTGTTTCACTTCATTTTTGTGTCTAAGAAAAGAAATGAACCTCATTTTGCTGTAATGATCTTTGAAAACAACAAAATATCGTTTACTATTAAATGATTTTGTACTGAAAGGACCACAATCATCTGCTGATAGTAGTTCACCTGGTTTATTGGTTGCATTTCTCTTGCCAAATTTTAACCGATGTGCTTTACCATAGAGACATGGTTCACACAAATTCTTGTCAAGATGAACTTTAATGTTTAACTCTTTTTCTATAACATTCTTTATGTGACGTTTATCTTGATGACCAAAACGTTCATGGTAGAGCTGCACTATTGAATTTTCACTGACTATATTCACTTCAGCCGGTGTATCTGGAGTTAATGAAATCAAGTTTGCCTCATACAAGGAACCATCTACTCGTCTTGTCCCTTGTACTACCACTCGGTACTTTATACTGAGTTGACATTTGGTTGCATAAGATTCAATCTTGCTGTTTTTTGAATTTTTATCTTGTGCGACTAATATGGAAAATAGGTTTCTACCTATATTTGGAACATACCAGATATCTGAGAGTTTTATATACTGTTGTTTGTTATTTACTGTTGACAGCATATTTATTTCGCCTCTACCCACAGCAGCAAGAACTTCTTTTTCTGCAGCTTGAACAGAACATGGTGCGACAAACTTCTCAAAAGTAACAAAATTATCTGGATTGTTCGTTAGGTGCTTTGTTGCTCCATTGTCAATATACCACTTAGTGTTGTCTCTCAGTGCTTGATTACTGGCTGACGTGCACAAAACTACATTTGATGTTTCATCATATGCTTTTCTTGGTGTCGCTGAAACATTTTGGAATTTTTATAAGGTCTTCCATCACTGACCCACTTTCTACATTGCTTAACCCAGTGTCCAGGTTTATGGCAATAGTTCCAGTTACCAACTGGTTTTGTCCTTTTAGTGAAATCTCTTGATTTGTTGAAACTTGGCTTTTCAACATTTACAACTAAGGCGTTCTGCCTTGATGATTTATCGATTGTGTCGAAAGTCTTTATCTCTCTTTCGAAAGCACAGAGATGAGTGATTAAATTATCTATCGACTGCTTTTCTTCACTTAGCATTAGCTAACTTGATTTGAAGTTTTGGAAACTATTTGGAAGAATCTGCATCGCTTTGCATACTAATAGCAGCTCTGGTAGTTTATTTTCTCCCGATGCCTGAAACCCACTGTTTAATTCGTTCCATAAAGTCTTCAATCTTGCAATTTGGCCGAATACATCTACATCCGCTATCCAATTGAAATCGAAAAAATTGCTACAAACTTGGAACAGTTGGTCATTAGTTGACGCTTCAAAATTTCTTTATAATTCCTCCCAAACTTCAAACGCTGTGTTCTTGTCCATTATCTTTTGGTATGTATCTTCTGTGACTGCATTCGCAATTACTGATTTGGCATAACTGATTTCCTTTCTAAACAGATCTGATTTATTTTTAAAATCTTTTGTCTGTTGCTCTGTTTGACTTTTTAGGATTTTTGGTTTTGACAACTTCCCACCAATCACATCAAGTGCGCCCTCATGGTAGTCCATGAAATCTCGAACACGACGTTTCCAAATGGGCCAATCGGCTGTGCAACTTAACTGTTTTATTTGAAGCTTTGAGTCCATTTTGAAGGAAAAAAAAATTGATATTCTTGCTTCAACGTTAGTTGGAAAAGTTCTTTTAGTCACGAATTGCAATCTCTTTCTTTTTTATCAAAATAACTTTTTCTCTAAACAATTTATTAAGCGTTCTGGGCCCATAACCTGTTTAAAATAAAAAACTTCTTTGTTTGTTTTTAATATAATTGTTTATTAAAGAAACGTTAATTGAAATATTAGAAGACACGTTAGTCGACAAAAAACGAAAAGCATACACGTGCAAGTTAGTCAAATTAGCAATAATATAAGATTGTCTAAAACTATGGAAAGTCATAAATATATTGAAACATATATAATATACATATATATTATTTCAATAAATCATGGTGCGATCAAATGGTGCATAAAAAAATACGTGTCCAACATAAACGAAGCCCACGAGTTATGCGTGAAAGAGGATGCAGCTAGCAAGGAGTTGGACATGTACAACAAATACATCAGTGTCATCAGATACCTGGAAACTACGGAGTTCAACAAGATAGTTAGCAGTCCGGACAAATGAACGATTAAATTAAACGAATGAATTAATGAACGATCAAACAAACAAACGAATGGAATTTTTTTCAAGATTCGTCGGCAACTATTGGCGAAGACGATTTTGTGCCAAAAGATGCCGACATTTAATTGTTTTATTATATAATTTGTTTTTCAAAAGTAATAACAGCAAATAATTGACTGAACATTCGTTTCTTTCGACGGTTGAATTGTTTTCGTTAGCGTACAAAGAACGTTGAAATAGAAGGACGCATTTGTAAACACGCCGTTCATTAACCGTGCATGTACAAACCGCTGCCATACACAATGTTGCCATTATCAAGTAGAACAATCGGCTTTGTATTGCTGACATATTATTTATACAACAATTATGAAGAAATCTGTAATATGAGTAAAAATTCAACTTTTGTTCAAATTTCAGTTTGAAATGTATTTAGAATAATAACCCATGGTACTTTCTGTATTCTTAGTGATATTCTTAGTGCTATTTTAGTCATAACATTTTTTAAAACTTATACATTATATATTAAATTGTATAAACTTTGTTTATAGTTTTTTTTATCATTTTTTAGATATTTTAGTATTAAAATTTTTATAAAAATTTGATGTTTCATTTCAGTTACTATAAAAATATTTTTGGAACTTTTGTAAAGCTTAAACAACAACAGTTTCAACATTGACGGGTATTGTTACACTCTTCTATACTAGTGATATTAGTTGTACTAACACAGTTATAATAAACAGTGTTTGATTGTTATAGCTAACATTTGTATTTAGATTAGGTTAAAATGTTGAAAGTAGTACAATAAGGGTTACAGATAAAAGTGATGATGGACAAATACACGTTAAACAACATTTATAGCGTGTAAATTTTTCATATCCTGAAAATTTTGAAACTGCATTTAACTGAACATAATCAATTTTTTGGAAAAACATTTTAAATAAATTTTCAAACAAAAAAATTGTTATGGAATTGGAGAACTATGTCGAAAAAAAACCGAAACACGGAGAAAAAAGTAAATTTGTAAAATTATTTAATAAAATAGATTTTACATAAATAAATAAATAAAATGAATTATTATGTTACTTTTTATTTAGAAATAGACTGCATCTGTTCACCTCTGCTCTGGTTTAAATCATTCTCTCTATATTGGATGTTCATAGTAATGGTAAAAATGTTACAAGGGAAATAAACAATGATAATACACATATGAATTCATTTTTTATTTCTAGGGCATCGCAAACACAATTTTGGGTGTGACTCTAGTTCACCTGGAGAAGCTAATGAATGTTGGAGAACAGACAATGTCGGCTGTCATTACGTTTTACGCACTTGGTTACTTATTCGGATCGATACTTTGTGCCCTCATATACGACCGTCTGAAACCTGAATTTGTGTTCATTGTTTCTAACAGTGTTGCTTGTGTGGCTACCATTGGAGCTGGTCTCACTTCCACCTTCCTGTTTTTTGCCACTTGTATAGTAATTAAAGGAATCGGGTTTGCATTCACGGATTCAGGTTAATATTTGCAAAATATGTTGTAAAAATAATTGCAAAAATATGTTTACTCTACATTGATAACTTTAGCTGGCCAGTCTTATGGAGTAAAAATATGGAAGAGACACAAGTACATGAATTCTTTGATTCAAGGCATTCATCTTCTTTGGTCTTTTGGAGGTATCATAGGGCCGTTCATAATCAAACCATTCCTTTGTGAAATCAACCATTTTGTCGAAAATTTTAATAAAACATTAGATAGAAGTGAAATTATTCTTACGCAGGATGAAATTCTGGGAAACATTTCTACAACGTGTCTGAATGATATGGAACTCACAACAGTTCGTAACGTATTCATAGTTTTTGGCTCCATTGGTCTTTCTGCAAATATACCCTTTCTAATAATTCTGCTCTTCAACATTTTAAAGAAAAAAAAATTATCCTTTGTTCGACAAAAAAAGAATGAAGAAGTGACAAAATATATAGCGGAAGAACAACAAGTTTTATGCGAGCCAGATCCACAGGCAAACAGAATTGAACAGACTCTGCACCTCAAACTTATATTGCTCACGTTTATATTTTTTTTTGGAATTTTGTGCTATTACGTCGAAGGCATAACAATTGCTTTTATAACAGCATTCGCTTTGAAACATCTACATTGGTCTGTACATCAATCAAGTTTCCTCATTTCAATTTACTTTGGAGCTCACTTTGCTAGTCGATTATTAGCTGTTTTAGTCTCAGTTTTTTTGACACCAAGAACAATTTTATCTTTTACAATAACAATGACGACGATAGCTTTTTTGTTAATGTTAGCTGTCAACCGGTTTCCGAATATTCTCTGGGCAGTTGTCTTGTTGGCGGGCTTCGGCACAGGAAATATTTTTCCAACAAATATAATTTGGGTAACAGAAAATTTGGTGTTGACTGGTAAAGTGAGTTCAGTAATTGTATGCGGTGGGTCGGTTGGATTCATTACAGGGCCCCTCTTGGTAGGAATGCTCACGACAAATTATGGCCAGATGTGTTTGGTTTACTTTCTTTTAGACTCTTCCTTAGTATTTTTAATTTTGTTTATATTTGAACTGTTATTCGTCAAAATATTTGGCAAATAATATAATTGTAAAAAATACAAAAAAATGTAACAAATTTTATTTGGGGTTACATTCAATGTATATTCATCGTGACAATTAATGAAAACTAATTTACATTTTTTTGTTTTTTTACAATAATTCATTGAATTAAATGAGATAATATTAATAAAACTTTGTTGCAAGTTACAAGTACCTACCATAAATTAATTTGAAGTTTCGTTTACAACGTTTAAATATTTGTAACATTACTGAAAACTGAATATTTTCTAAATTTCAATTTAAATAACCCTGGTGTTTTGAACACAAAACTAATAATGTAAATGCAAAATGACGATAATCCATATGATTGAAGTTTTTATGATTGAAGATTTATATGAAAAATTATAATATCAAGTACTGTCGACAATCTCATATTTATTACCTTTGTTCATAGTCGATGCTTTGGAGTTCAATTTATCTTAAAAACATTTTCTGTTGGATATTTATTACAAGGTTCTCTTTGAATATGAAAAATGATTCTGCAACTTAAAAATCCGATAACTTTGCTACCGAAAAAGAAATGAATAATAACATGAAGTTATTAACTAACAAAAAGTGATCTTTTACAGCCAATATTTTAAAATAAAACAGATATAAGTATATATAAGATACAATCAATATTTGAAAATACATTGAAAATGATAAAGGATTACCAAAAAAACTTGTTCTTTGTTGAATAAAAATTTATAGAAGAGTAGTTAAAAACTTGGTTTTCTATATGAATAAGTCAAAAACAACGATGAAAATATAGTTCGAAAAATTGAAAAACTAAACCAATAACTAATCAAAGCTGAAAATGCAGTGATGTTTTTTAATAATTTTCTGTACGAAAGCCTCAACCCTAATTTTATTTATATAATTATTTAATATTAATCGATGTCGATTTTAATGAACTTATATATATATTTATACGCTTATTTAATGTCACTGTTTTATATTTGAATTGAGCATTATCAATTTCGTATTTAATACGAATTCTTCATTCGAAGAAGACATGCAGATGGATAAAAACATATACATGTGGTATATAAGCATGCAAAAAAATATATTTAATATAAATAAACAAAGGCAACACACACACATATTACACAAATTTTGATAATTAATAACATTTATAATTTCTTCTGCTTGAAAAAACAGCATAAAATAACTCATTCAAAAGCATCATATGTTCACATGGCAATGGAGCAGGAAAAATGTGTCAGATAAAAGGAAAAACGTGAAATAAAATGTAAATTCAAATTAATAACCGTAATTATCGAATTTGAAGCATATAAATTTGTATTTGTCATTGAAATTAGATTGCATATGTTCACACATTGTTTGGCTGAAATCGATTTCTCTGTAATGGGCATCAACAGTTATGATAGAATTGAAAATTTCAAAAGAACTGGGAAATTTATTTTTATATGTAAAAATTTTAGCATTATGTGAAACGTTATTTTTATAGCGCGTTGCAAGCACAACTTTGGAAAGAACTTTCGTTCACCCGGAGAAGATAATGGATGTTAGAGAACAGACGATGTCAGCATCGGTTACATTTTATTTACTTGGTTACTTACTCGCATCGTTATTTTGTGCCCTCCCTACGATCGCCTGAAACCTGAATTTCTGTTTTTTGTATTCGACAGAATTACGTGATTAAAAGAATTGGATTTGGATTCAATGACTCAGGTTCATATGATTTTCTTAATCATAATCGTTACTAAACAACTTATATTTTTATCAGCCGGGCAATCTTATGCTCTTCGAAAATGGAGCAAACACAAGCGCAAACATTTCTTTTTTCAAAGCATTCACTTTATGTTGGTCTTTTGGAGGCCATATAATAATACGACAATTTTTTGGAAGATTTCACTGAAACATCAAACGAAAATAAAAATTTTGATAAAATTTTCGAAAACATTTCGACAACGTTTCTGAATGGCATGGAGCTCTTAACTATTCGAAAAGCTTTAATAGATCTTGGCTTCATAATTCTTTCTGCGAATATACGACTCATGTTAATTTTAATTTTTAACTTTTCAAAAAAAAATCTGTTTATTGACTTAGTGACAAAAAATTCAACGGAAGAAAAAAAATTTAGACGAACCAAATCTAAAACAAACAAAATTTAACAGACTCATATTTATTCTGGTCAGTTTTTTATTCGGAATTTTTAATTACCTCGAAGGCGTTCATAACAGCATTCGACTTGAAACATCTACATCTAATTTATATTAATTGGGTCGTTTATCAATCAAGTTTGGCTCTACCAATATTTATCAGTGCTTACTTCGCATGTAGATTGTTAACAATTTTAGTCTCAACTACCTCGAGACCGAGAACAATTTTATCAATTGCAATAACCGTACCTGCAATAGCTTTCTTGTTAATACTGGCCATCAACGCTCTACCAAATGTTTTATGGGTTGTGGTTTTGTTGACCGGTTTTGGCACTGGAAATATTTATCCGACAAATATAATTAGGGTGTCAGAAAATTTAGTTTTAACTGGAAAAGTTATTTTGGTGAATGGATTGAAATATCTTTGCCATAGTATCATAAATGAAACATGGTGAATCCGGTGAATCATGGTTTTAAAGTATGCAGCGCTAAATATCATAGCGAAAATCAAATTATCATATCTACTAGTACATTTTTTAATTTTCTCTTAGTTATTTATTTCATATTTTAAATTAAAAAGTGGACAAGATTTAAACTGAGTAACAAAAATTATAAATTTTTCCATCATATTAAAACCGTCGAAATTTACGATTATTCGCAAAAAGTTCAATCCAATATCGTACAAGTACATTCTACGTACATGAACAATTATCTACAGTCTAATGTTTTCGTGGCAAACCATATTGAAACCAATTCAACATTTAATAAACAGTTTACAAAATGATGAGATGAACATTGTACATTACAGTTGAGGCTGCATATCGTCATATTATTATAAATTAGGAACACCATCCTCTAAATGCAAGATCAAAAAACTAAACTCATTAAATTTTAAACGTCTAACAAAGCAGTACAAATACAAATTAGTAGTTTACCGTAGAATTTTTTTGATAAAATTTGTTTAAATCTAAAACATTAAAAAAGATTCTTTACTAGGGTGAACTTTTTTCATGGAACCTGATGTTGATAAAGCGGCCCAACTTTCAACTAAAAGTTTAATGATAAGATTTTGTCCATTTTGTCAATTTAATAATACTAACAAACGAAATTTTCAGAAGTGAATTGTTCAGATATGCAGTGGTTGAAATCCTTATCATTATACTGGCTGTCGACTGTCATGGTATAAATTTAAGCAACCAATTTCATCAATTGTATAATGTTTTAATGAATATTTCGTGTGTTTTTTCAGGGTATGACAGACTCATTGATTGGTGTGACATTGGTACACATGGAAAATTTATTTCAAACCGATGAATAAACGATGTATTCTATATTCACAATTTTTGCAGTGGGATTTCTCATCGGAACCTTAGTGTGCAGCTCTGTACAATCGTTTAAATCCCGAATTTTTGTTTATCTTTTCAAATTTAATTTACTGTTCGGCGACGATAGCATCGGTTTACATGTCAACATCTTCTTTGTACGCACTGTTTACTGTGGTGTGTGGAATGTGTTTGGGCTTCAACGATACAGACAAGAATTAATAGCATCAATACGATAAATAGAGTTGAATAGATTTACAAAAAAACACATTTAATTATTTGCAACGTCTCAGTCGTACGGCATTAAACTGTGGAGTGGGAATAAATATAAAAACACATTAATGCAGGGCTTCCACGTCACTTGGTCAATCGGAGGGAGCTTGGGACCGTTCATAACAAAATCATTCTTGTGCGAAATTGAAGTGGATGATCATTTCAATGAAACATCTAACATTTGGAACTCAAGTTTTACAAACAGTAGTCCACATTCCGGCAACTTTTCATCCGCTTGTAAAGATGGTCGTGATTTGAATTCTGTCAAATACGCTTTTATTACGATTGCTTTCATCATGTTTTCGGCAAATATACCTTATGTAACTGCCTTCATATTCAAAGCAGTCAAAAAGAAACAGTTTTTAATAAAAAGACGGAGTAAAACAGAAAGCACATCCGAAGAACAACAGATAATTCCTAAAAACAAATTCCAGCAAAACGTGCGGCTAAAAGTAATTTTGCTAACATTTTTCTTTTTTCTAGGACTTTTAAATTATTACACGGAAGGAATAACGTCATTTTTCCCGACAGCTTTCGCTCTGAAATACTTACAATGGTCGGTTGCCCAATCTGCATCGTTGCTGTCATTATTCTATGGAGCTCAAATTTCATGCAGAATATTGGGTGTCGTAGTTTCAGTGTTCCTGAGACCGAGGACTATGTTGGCCATTACCATGTCATTACTTGTCATTACTGGCCATTGATCAGTTTGAAGATATCGTTTGGAGATCTATATTTTTTGCTGGATTTGGTACGGCCATTATTTTTCCAACAAATATTTTATGGATATCAGAAAGTTTATCTATGACTGGCAAAGAGAGTGCCGTGTTGCTGAGTGGCTCTTCACTGGGCCTCATCACAGGACCATTGATTGTGGGACAACTAATATCTACGTACAGTCAGATGGTACTAATCTATTTTCTGATATGTTCATCTTTATTGCATTTAACTGTATTTATTTTCGAAGCATTTTTCATTAAAATATATCAAAATTAAGACACTAATAAACAATAATATCATGAAAAATATTTTTCTAATTATTTAAATTGACAATGTAGAAATCGAAGTACTAAAACAAAGACACATATACATTATAAAATCAGTCAGCTATAGGAGTTATTGGAGGTGTAATGCACAAAGAGCAATCTCCAGTATCTAAAATGTTAAGAAAGATATTATTTGTATTTAATTTTGAACCCACAGTGCTTTCAAGTGCAATTATATTCTGACTCTCACGTGCATTTGCAATTAAATCATTAAGGCATATAAAAGAAATATTTTCCGAAATGTTAAGTTGGACTCGATACAAGCGTAATACTGGTGTTTTCAAACCTTCCAATAGAATCATAGCATTTTTTGATTTAAGTTTTTTCAAAAATTTAATAGTTTCCTTTTTGTTGAATTTATAGGAATGTGACCATTTATAATACGAAGGAGGCTTATTAAATGTGCACGGCCAGAATTCAAATGAGCATTTTTTAACTTGGTTGTCCATACAATATTCATCCAATGAATTGAAATCTTTAGTATTGTAAAAATACTTTACAATGCAACTCTTGCAAATGTTAGATGTAACATCGAATTGTTCCAACATGTGTAACTCACTTTCTAGAACATTCAAACGTTTTGAATGTTTGCGAAATAAACAATTACTTGCAGATGCATTGTCCGAAGGAAATAAATTTAATTTTGAGAAAAAAACATTTTTGTCCCAGTCTTCACCAGCAGCTTCAGGACTAGATAAAACAGATGAAGTAAGTCTATCGATGCCACATCTAGATTCTATTTTATACCAAAATTTGTCATTGTTTGGTCTTTCTAATTTGACAACAGTAGTGGCAACATGATTAAACCGACTTGGATTAATTGTAATTGAACAAAGTTTTGTAAAACTTCTGGTTATTTTTCTGTTTAGAAAATTTGGAATTCTTGACTCTGATTTCCTGAGTTTGTACTTGTTCACATGGTAAACAAGATTAGGAATGCTATTAATATAACTTTTACAACTAATGTTGCATTTCGGACAAAAAATATCAGGCAAGAGAAGTGAAAATTCTTTTTTTACCTTTAATCCATTATCAACATCAAAACCAGATTTCTGAAAATAAATATAAATATGTATCTAATTACAAATAAAGAAATAAAGATCAAACTATATAAATAAACATAATTAATATCAGGTCAACAAAAAATAAGCTTTAATCAAATTCATGTGATTTATAGTTTAAAACTATAGTATACTAATCTTTGATTCATAGATTATAGTATAATGCGTAAATGCTCTGAAATATCATATCAATCTTCATTTGCATAACGTGTAAACATCATTTTAACATGGTCATTTAAATAAACATTATTTTCATCTAGTGCAATAGAGTCCATTACATGCATGTGTGGTTGTGACTGGAAAAAAATTTTGATTGTGGCTGAAAAATTTTAAATATCCTAACCAATCATTACAAATCTTTAACCCGAGGCGAATATCAGACTTAACCATTACTAACTACCATTTTATTTAACCCTATCTTAATTTATGTAGGTTTCTGGTTGACACTAAACGACAGGGTTGCAAATAAAATTTAATCACAAATTCGTCGCAATGCAATGTTAATTGAAGCCTTCAAGTTTTTAAACTGGGGAAACGAATCACAGTTATTTATTAACCATTGCTGGAAAATAAAATGAATTTTCATTATATTTAGTAATAATATTACTTTATTAACCATGTCCTTTCGTCTGCGACGATGGAACAACCGAAAAAGGCGGCAATGTTGTTACAAAGTTGATCAGTGGATATGATTAGAACTTCTTTGGAAATAGGTCAACATAAACCGAGATAAAATAACCGTTATAAAAATTTATTATTAAAATTTTTATAAAAATTTATAAAAATGCATTAATTATAATTTTTCTCATTTTAATGTAGTAAGTTAAACAAGCTTACGAAAAGTAATTTTTAAAATGTCTTCATTTTAATTAATTTAACTAAAAGTAAACGCTTCAAAAAATTTAACGAATTTTAATTGATGTTTGAACATTTATTTTGAAATAATAAAATATAAAAAAAAATATAGAAATAGTTTAACACAAGTTTTATAGCATATTTATATTCATGTTTTACAATTATTAATTAAAATTATGTTAATTTAACTATTCATACTCTTTTTTACAAAATAGCTTGTAAAAATAAAGTGTATATAACCGAGTCATCATACCAAGCCAGTTCATTCATCGTTCGTTCACTCTAGTGGCAGCCATCTTAGTTTTACGTTTACGTTAGCAAATTTTCTGATTAAGTTTACGTTCGAGATTGAAAAATGGCCAGTGATAAAGTTGACATGAGTTTGGATGAAATTATCAAGAAGTCAAAAGTCGGTCGTGGTAGAGGTAGAGGTAGAGGTGGTAGAGGAAATTTCAACAACAGGAGAAGCGGTTCTTTCCAACAAAAAAATGGCGGAGGTAACGCGGTTCAAGGTGTGACACGTCGAAATAATCTAATCAGAAGGGGCAATCAGGCTTCGAATCGAAGGGGTAGAACTTTCTTGGGGGGTGTTATTCGTGGCGGTGTGGTGAAAAGAAACAACAAAAGTTTCATTCCAGTTAGTTTTTCGTGTTTTAATTTGTAAAGTAAATTTACTATTTTACTTTGATATTCTTTTGTCGTTTTTCATTTTATTTTGATTAAAAATCAAATAAAAATTCATATTCTTACAATGTTGCATATAGAAACATTTAAATTTTTAATTCATCACAGAGAAACTTGGAAGGAGTATGGAAGCATGATCTATTTGAAGGAACAGTCGGTATTAGTGCAAATAATACTGCCATTGAAGGAAAATTATTAATTTCAAATCTTGACTTTGGTGTCAACGACTCTGATATGAAGGTTTGTTTCACTTTTTAAGAAAATTTAATAGTAAAATTTTATTTTTTAATTCTTAAATAATTTAGGTTATGTTTATCTTAAAAATTTTCAGAAGTTTGAATATTTTGTGTAAAAATGCAGATGGATTTTGGTAATTATGGTAACAATGAATTAAAATTTATTCAGATTTAATCATTGTATGATTTTTATATTTAATTACAAATTTTCATTTGCAGGAACTCTTCTCAGAGTTTGGAATATTGAAAAAAGCAGCCGTGCATTACGACTTTTCAGGTCGATCACAAGGCACTGCCGAAGTTATATTTGCATCAAAGCAGGCTGCTCTCCAGGCCATGAATCATTATAATGCTGTTCCTCTTGATGGTAACCAATTAAGTTGATGAATTATCTTTTCAACATCATCTATGACATGAGTCATCACCGACTAGCACTTCCTGCCAGTCACTGATGATCCATCAAATATTCCTATTATTATTTCTACAACAAACCGCGTGCTACAGAGATTTCGCATCACATTTGCTCATTCAAAAGGACCACTATTTCTGGGCTAGCTATCGCCTGAATCATTTTGTATAGTCAAATATTTGCTCAGTTAAGCCTAAAATGTGATTAGTCACAATATAATGATTATAACTCCAGTTGGAAATTTGGGAAATAATATTGTGCATAAAAATGAAGAATTTGGTAGATTTGCATAACGCAATAGTTAAAATGATTGTCGTCATACACACACTGCAAAGCCGAGTGTTGTTGAACCATTGTCTGAGGTGGCTCAACGAACATGGGAGGTGGTGTGCTCATGATTGGTACATTTCAGTGAATAGAGATGTGGTGGAGCTCAATGTCATCATCATCGCTGCTACCATCTATCTCCATCATTTCAGTGTTTAACGGCAGTATTTTTAATCAGTTGTTTAGCACAAGTCTCCACACTGTTTTGGAGTATCTTTATTTTTCTTTTTGAATTTCATTCTTCATATATTAGAATAATATAATCTAACACAAATTGTTAACTCTCCAAATGATAGGACGTCCAATGAAGATACAAATTGTCGAAAATTCTTCAATTAAAAATCGTCTGAGAAGGTAATATCAGTATTTCAATTTTAATTTCATCAAGTTTCTGTCTAATAAATTTCTATTAATTATTGTTATGAATAAATTAACATTTAAATATGTATGGATTGGTAGGGGATTCAGCAGCAGCAACAACAATGCCATTGGTGGTCGTGGAAGGGGAAGAGTGCAGAACAAATCATTCAACAACAACAGCATTGGCAACAACAACAGATCCTTCAACAGTAGTAACAACTCGTTTAACAGATCTAACATTAGGTATTTGCTTATTTGACATCTACTAGATTGTATAATGCTTTACTTTTCATATGAAGAATGCTTGATTTTGTCATCTGGTATCAATGTTGGTTGTAAAATGTTAATTTCTCACTCAATTTTCTATTTTATTTGTTGTTTTATAGGAGAGGCTTCAACAACAGACGAGGAGGTCGTGGTGGCAGGGGAAGGGGTGGCAGACTGAACCAACCTGTCCTGACCAAAGAGGAGTTGGACGCTCAACTGGATAGTTACAATAAGGTAAATTGGTATAAACTATCTATGTATGACCTAATATAATTTCATCTTATATTCATTGCTATTCATAAATATTTTAAAAGCTCTGAAGGTTATAAGAATGTTTTAAACTGTCTTTTGCAGATGGAGACCGAATAGGAAGAAACCCCTATAAAAATAGCTCTACAGTGAAGCAGCATTTGAAAGAATTAGAAGCAAATGTTGACTTTTTCTTACTGTCTGTAAATAACTGACAACCAACTTTTATTCATTTATGCCTGTATATTAATTTGGAGAATATTTTTTATGAATGGTTCTTATAATAATGTTTTTGTTACTGCTTTCCATATTTCATCATCAGTTGAAATGACTTATTTTATTTATCAATGGTATGATCTGAACTGGAAGATTATAACATTGTATAGTGTCGACGTATCAATGTTTTATGATTCGGGGTGTACATAATATTTGTTCTCGAGAAGTTAGAATAAAAAATTAACTAAACCAAACTGTTCTCAATATGACAATCTGCAACAAAAATCTCCTATCACCTGCATTTGCTGTCGTTATTCGAACGCTAAAAACGAACATTTCACGAAACGAGAATGGTTTGTTCAGTGATGCTAGGACGTAAATTGGGGAATGTTATTTTTGGAATTTAAACTTATGAAGTATTGTAGCAAAGAATTGTAAAATATTTTTTGAATTGCTTTCGAATAATTTCTTTGAAAAGATAATTTTACTTCGTAAGTGACGGATAAGTAGGCCGAGAAGGAGGTAAAGTGTTTCATAGAAAAAAGCTTGAAAAAGCAAATACAGATCTAGCAAAAGAGTGTTTAAAACGAGTTAAGAAGTGAAGACGACCGTAAACATATTAATATATCTGATGAGTACTTAAAAAATAATTTAGATTGAGACCTAAACATAAATATGGAAATTTTATAAATTACTCAATCTATAGGTAGACAATGCAAGAGAACAAGATATGGAGATATATGAGAAAAGAAAGGAACACGAGTAACTAGACGAGCAGTTAAAAGCTTTACTTAAAGGATAGAGTGTAGAATTAGGAAGACCATAATAGAGCATGTTACAATAATTAATCCTAGATAAGACTAAAAAAGTAACAAGAGCGAGATGAGTAGGGTCGTCAGGAAAAGGCAAGCGTTTTTTTTTTATTCTACAGAAATGAAAGTAAGAACTCTAGAAATCTGAGAATCTGAGAAGAAAGAGACATGCTAGAATTTAAAGATAAAGCCTAGACTACAAAACTTGTGAGGAACGTCAAGAGTTTTAGTATCAGGTTAGATAATAGAAGGAATGGTAATAGAGTGTTTAGATTTATTAAGACAAATTAATTCAAATTTAAATGAATTTAGTTGAAGACACATAGAGTCAGACGAAGCGATAATTGAGGAAAGACATAGAGATAGATTAAGAAGAACGTTATTGAGATTAGATGGAGGAAAAAAAGTATAAATTTAAGAATCATCAGCATATAGTTGACTAGTGTTCTGGTGTTTCCATAGATATATTATATATTATATATATTAAAAATCATTTCAAGCCAACCTTTGAAATAAATGCATTTTTGTAAGTTTTCTTGGATAGTGAATAGTTTCGCTAATTGCTGCAGGAGTCTTCCTGGTCATAAAATGAAAAATATTTTCATGAAAACTCGGCGATACTTTTCTTGAAATGACGTCTCATTTCTTCATAACACAAAAATATTTTAATAACTGATTTTTAAATAAATTTTAACTATAAATTCTTTTATTGTTTCTGGCATCTGGTTATAATATCGAGATGAATTTTTTCATATTCCTGGCGATAATTGGCGAATTTGTGAAAACGGACGGGTTGAAATCATGGTGCGATCAAATGGAGCAGTTGTGTTTTTTCACCTTCGGCATGAAGAAATACGTGTCCAACATAAACGAAGCCCACGAGTTATGCGTGAAAGAGGATGCAGCTAGCAAGGAGTTGGACATGTACAACAAATACATCCTCTACAGCGTCATCAGATACCTGGAAACGACGGAGTTCAACAAGAAAGTTAGCAGTCCGCCCTTCTATTTTATCGTCAAAAGTTGGCATGGTATGTTGTTTGTTTGCTACTCTCTTTAATAAAAATGGATTATTTTAATTTTTGGTTCAAATTTTCGATGCTTTTTTTATTTGAATTATCAAAAAATTAATTGTTATATCATTCATTTATTAATTGAAGAACCTGACCAGCAAACAGAAAATCACAATCAAAATGGCGATAAAAATCTAAAGTTATATAAATATCGTATCGTTTAAAAATAATAACGAAACCCAAATTTTTATTGTATTGTTGTTATTATTCATGTATTTTCAATACATTTGAGCAGACAATCGCCAACCATGTAGCAGACCTGCCGTGAATTACGATGTTTATGACACGACTTTCTTCTGCCCTGATAGCTCCATTACAAAGTTCAACGTTGTCTGCATGATGAGTATGTAGTTTTCCTAAAAAAATTATCAGTATACATATCATCACATCAAATTTTCATTTCACCGAATCAAATTTTCATTTCACTAAATAAAATTGAACAAGCCGTAAAAAAATTAGAAGACCCACCATTAAACTTAATTTAATATAATTAATTTTTAAAATACAATGAATGAATGAATGAATGAATGAATGAATGAATGAATGAATGAATGAATGAATGAACGAATGAACGAACGAACGAACGAACGAACGAACGAATGAACGAACGAACGAACGAATGAACGAGCAAACGAATGAAAGAATGAACAAACGAATAAATTAATGAACGATCAAACAAACAAACGAATGGTATTTTTTTCAAGATGTGTCTGAAACTATTGGAGAAGATGACTCGGTGTCAAAAGTTGCTGATGAGAGTTTAGTCTCTGAGACGGAATCTAGTTGTCAGTATCTAATCTAGATTAATTTCATTAATTCGACTTTCACAAGTATTTTTAAAATAACTGCCAAGTTAAATTAAATAATTTCGACGTTATTACAGTTTACATGTGAGTGTTGTAAGGTTGCAAAGAGTTGCGCAACGAATAAAATCAATAAAGGTGTTGAGTTCCCGCGTTTCACGCGTATTTACAAACGCCTCGTGCGTCTGTGTGCGTCCGTTGTGTATCATGTTAATACTTTTGAGAAATATTTAAGAGAGAACTGTGATAAAATTTTCCTCTTGTTATTAGGGATGCACCTTTCTGGCGTTATGATTGGGCTATCGATCGTCGGAGTAGTCATCTTGCTTGGAATCGTATTAGGAATCGTTGTTAAGTAAGTTCCGAACAAATTTTTTTTAGTTTCTTGCAATATTGTTATGTTATTATTATCATCATTATTTGTAGTAGTAAAAAAACAGTTATAGTAGCAGTAGCTGTAGTTGTAGAAGTCATATTAGTAAAGAGTCAAATGATAAAAAACAACCTACTAATCATAATTATAACAATTATAATTAAAAGTGTAATAAAACTTATATTATAATTAGGCATAGATCCTTGGAACGTCAGAGTAAAATGGCCCCGGCAACACCTAACGAGGGCCCCTTCGATAAAGAGGCCCCGTCACCCTTTGTGGCAACAAACAGCGAATCTAAAACTGCTTGAAGATGTTTTGCTAACGTTAAATATTCAATGGATAATTATTCTAGCATTGGTGACTAATTATTTGATAAATGATTTAATTTGTGACAAATTTCTTTGAATCGTATTTTAGCATTTGGATTTGTACTAACATTTATAATAATAATGCTGATATAATAACTTGAATTTTAAAGCAATTAGTATTGAAATTAAATAGTTTTAAATATTTTTTATGGCATAAGCATTAAAAAAACAAGCAAATATTTGTGTAAAATAAGTTAAAGATGAAACGTCTTTTTAGGTTGTTATCGGCAACTATATTGTGAAGAACTTTATTTCGCGGGTTTTTAGTTTTTGTCGGGTGACGTGATGTGATTTTAGCCTGGAGTTGAGTGCGTAGCAAGGAATTGGGAGCAAGCCTGGGTAGCTTCCCGGGGTACCATTTTAAGGGGTACTTTCAAGTACTCTAATCACTGCCACAAAAACTTGAATAAGAATTCGTAAGCAACGATACAAAATAGATAACCAATAGATTGCAATCGTCAATCAAATCTTCAAGCAAAGTACTTAGTTTATAGGGGCGTATGTGTAGGTATGAATGCAGAGTTGACATGCAAATTTCAAACTTTAACAAAGAAAAAACAGGAACACAAATAAAAAATATATTAATATAAAATGAATAATAATAGCATCAACAATTATAAATAATAGTAATAATACTAACAAATAATAATAAAATAGAATTACTGAATTACTATTACTCAAGGCATACATAGTTTGAAATCGCGTGAGAAATTAAGAAAGACTAGGAATACGCATAAACATTCATTGCAATGTTAGGCTTTTGAGCGTGATTTGAAGGAAAGGAAAAGAAAATTGTTTGTTTGTTTCTTTGTATGTATTTTTGTATGTTTTTATGATTGTACGATCATTTATATGTATATTTGTATTATCTTGATTCGTTTGTTTGTATGATTATAATGATTGCATCAAATATTTGTATGTATTGAACAATTCCCAGAAAATTTTAGTAAAGAAAATTGAAAAGACAAACTTGAAATTGATTAACACCAACAATTCGGTAGAATTCACACAATACTGTATAATATATGGTCTCCTTCCATTAAATATATATATAATATATATATATATATATATATATATATATATATATATATATATATACAGATACATATGTATGTACGTATTGAACAATAAAATGTATACAATGCACGTTCGTGTAGAGATGTTATTGATTATACATTTCGAGATAAAAATTGTTGAAGTTGCATTGTCTGTAAGCCGTTGATAATTTTTGATAGTTCCATTTTTAATTTGTCATTGTTATCTGTTATTTTTGTTTGTCTATCATTCGATAATATGTATAAATAATTAATTTATGAATAAAATAGTTGTTATTATTATAACTATCACCTAATCAAATTTTTTAATAATTTTGAAAATTTGCTTTTAAAAAAATTTTGTGTGTTAATTTTGGAAAATATTTTGTCACAGTTGTGTAAGTTTTTCATTTTAACCTGAAAAATAATTTTACTTAAAATTTTCTTATAAATTGTCAATAATGAAGTTAATAATAATAATAATAGATTTTATTATACTTTCTGTGTTGTGTTTTATTCGCAATGCCTTGTTGTTTCTTTATATCATCTTCTTGTTAATTTTTTTGGCAATGTTAAATGGAAAAACGTAATATATATAGATAGAAATAAAAATAAATAAATATAAAATAATAATAATTGTACACACACACACACACCACCACACCACACACACACACCATAGACACACACACACCATAGACACACACACACACACACACTATACACACACACGCAAAAACTCGAACATAATAATATATAATATTCGATTACGCCTACATTTTTCTTGCATATCGTGCTCCCTTTTTTTTGGAACTCTATAACTAGGCCAGGGTCAATATTACAGTTGACCAAGGTGGGTTACCATCACTGGTCAGTTGACCAAAGTAATGAGATCACATCTCGTCTGCAATTTGATCACCAGTAAAACAAAGAAATGAAATATGAGAAATTAGAAAAATTATTGAATCAGTTCGTATAACAGATAAAAAGTTCATGCGACGAATTTCAAAATAAAACGAACACGGTTAATTCTTCACATTTTAGCAAAAATTCTTTTATTAATTACTAATTACTGGTTAATTAATTAATTTATCCAATTAATTAACCCATGAATTATTTAATTTTCACCAATCAACTAATTATATATTTATTCATTTTTGTTTATTGATACAGTGTTTTTAGATGTTAGGGACTCGTATGCATATAGGGCTTGTTATTTTCTCCATCACATACATTGGTCCATTTCATAATTCAATCACCAGGGATTCGACAAAATCGATAAGAGGATGTCATTCTCTCTCTTTATCATCATTTGTTGTTGTTGTTGTTGTTGCTGCTGTTGTTGTTTACTTTTACGTCATCATTGTACAATTTTCTGGTTTGCTTTGTCTATTTTTTGTTTGTTTCTCGTTTTTGTTTTTACTTTTTAGGTCCTATTTTGAATTCAGATTGGGCAGTTGGTGTATTTATGCTAGTGCATTTGTAAACATAAGTGAAATAGGAAAAAGAAACACAGTCACACACACAAACACTAACACGCACACACACATACACATAAACATGTGTAGAGAAGTTATAAATACGAAAACGTAGCGTGTTGTACTAAAGAATGACGCAAGATGTGTTTAAGATTTTTTTGACTCTTAGTCATTCATCTTAACTTTTATCTCAACTTTTATCTCAATTCGTGATTTGCGTGGCTGATTTTCCTCATCGTCGTCATCTTCGTCGCGACAAGAGTTCATTAACAAACATCGTCATCATTACCAAAATCATCATCATCAACATTTTTCTCATCATCATCAGCATCATTTTTTATCTCACCATTATTATTACTCCTCTAGTTTTTTGTATAAAAGTGGTTAAAAATCTGAGAGCCATTGAAATTCGGCACTGAATTTCCATTACCATCGTTCTTAAAATTCTCTCAATTTTTTCATTTGTCGTGCAACTTACATCAAAAAATAACAAATCAAAATTCCCAAACGCACATAAATACATACAATTAAATATACACACACACACACAAACACAACCAAACATACACACAAAATACATACAACCATTCGTTCATATCCATACATCCGCAAGCATAAAGCCACGAAAATGTACGTGCATACAAATACCAATACAAACACATACACACATACAAACTAACATATGCAAAACATATTTACACACATAACACACACACATACAAACGAACAACGAAATAGCATATAATAAAATATTAACAAATAAAAAACAATGAAACATAGGAGGAATAAGTGTTGCACATAAGAATGCAGAGCGCTTCCACAAACGTTTCAAGCGATAGTAGTCATCAGGGAGCGTTAAAATGCGAACTGCAGATCTTACAGATGTGTACTGACTGCTTCTTACTATGCTGCTAGAATGAATCCAAAGCATACATGCATTCAAAAATTCAATTACCAATCTATTGATCAATCATAAATCTATCTATTCTTCTTCTTCTTCTTCTTCTAGTGCCTTATCCTTTCAGAACATTGGCGACCATCGGCCTCCACAAAACACGATCTTTAACACTTTGTAGCAGTTGAAATGTGGTGATATTCAACATGTGACACAAGGACTTCACGAATGTTTTTCGTTGTTGACTGCGACCTCTTCTCCCTGCAATCTCTCCTGTGGTTGTTAAATTTTCCATCTCTTCCTTCTGAATGATGTGACCAAAAAACTTTAACTTTAATTCATCTTTGTTTAATTTGATAAAATTAAAAAATTATCTAAATTCATCAATCTAATGTCCAATCATAATTATATTAATCTATCTATGTTTAATTTAATAAAATTAAAAAAATATTATCTAAATTCTCCACGCATGTTGGTCTATTAAGATTTTTTAACAAATCATCTTCAGTGCAACTCCGGTTTCTAAAACTTCTTAATTAAAAGAGTTGATTTGATTAATGTCACTAATGTAATGCTAACATTTATCTCATACTTTATTTCAATGTAATGATAGCAACGCCACATGACAACAAAAGAAAATAGTTATAAAGATTACTATTACATTACATTGGGTCAATTTTAAAAATAAATAACAAACAAACGAACGAACGGACGAACGAACGAACGAACAAGCGAACGATAAATTAATAAAACACAATCACATCCTGACTTAACATTCGTAACGCGAAACGCCAACAATTATTATTGGCCTCAAGATTAACCAGACGCATGTAGTGTTTTGTTTGACAATCAACCGGTCCTCAAACAATGACCAATTTCACACAATATACTTTTAAAGTTTGTGGTGATTTTCAAAAACCTGGTGAGCAATAAATAAATAAATGATAGTTAAATTAAAGTAAACAAATAAACTTGTTTTATATTTTTTATCACCTATTCAAGCCTGATACTTTTATAAATAGGCCATCCATGTTAAAATAAAAGTTTCTTACAAATTCCTGAGTTATTATTTAAAACAATAGAAGTGTTCAGTCTCGCTCTAACGCCTAAACAAATTTGTTTATTCATAACTTTGGGTACTTTTTTAATGATCGAGATTATTATTATATCTGCCTTTTTGGATCATGCTGCATGCTCTACAAACTCCCAAGTTTGTACGATTGTTTCTACGTGTGTTTCTGAGTGTATGTTTCTTTGTTTGTTTGTGTGTTTGTGTGTGTGTGTGTGTGCATTAGTGTGTTTGTTTGTGTGTGTATTAGTGTGCGTGTGTGTATGAGTGTGTTAGTGTTCAACCATCATATTATTAATAAAACAAAATCGTTTGAATAATTGTTAGCGTTTATGTAGTGCTTTATTTTCCAAAATATACTGGCTCAAAGTTAACCATGTGAGGACTAAGGATGACGTTTTCTATATTATTACCAAAACATAATTTAATGCATCATTTTTTTTCGTAACTTTTTAAATCACTTTTATTTAAATAACTTTTTTGCGTTAATAGAAATGCCTGAGTACCTTCATTATCTCGGAGTGATTGTTGCCATTCGACAGACCAGGAAAAATTTTTTTTTTTCAAATAAAATTAACAATTCTTTTTTTTAAGTACATTGTGCTCGAGTAAGCTGTGCATTCAAATAAATGACACAATGCAGAATCATTAAATTTTTAATTTTTCCTTGAAAAATATTAAAAAAAAACTTAAATTAGCAAACAAATTACTTAAATTAGCAAACAAATATATAAAAGCATGTACGTACTGTATGGTATATAATTATATGAAATAATTTTTATATTAAGTAAATGCGTGCGTGTGTGGTGTGTGTGTGTGTGTGTGGTGTGTGTGCGTGCGTGTGTGTGTGTGTGTGGTGTGTGTGCGTGCGTGTGTGTGTGTGGTGTGTGTGCGTGCGTGTGTGTGTAGCGCAAACATTGAACCAACGACGACAATGACGGATGATTTAAAGTTTGTTGTTAGTTGCTTGGCAACCAGAGTACATGTGTGCGTGCTTCATTGTTCTGTTTTAGATATTTCATTCATTGTTTTGTTGTTATTAATATTTTTCTCATAGGGCTGTTGTTTTGTTGTTAATATTTTATTGCGTTGTTGTTGTTTAGTTGTATAACGTTTAGTTGTTGTTATTATTTCTAATCATTTTATCGCTATTGTAACTGCAGCGGTAGTAGTATTGTATTAGTAGAATTAATAGTAATATAATAGTAGTAATAATACCCCCAAACAAAAATAATAACAAAAGATGTGCTATTTTTGATTTAATTCTTATTTATATGTCAGCTGTCATTTTTGCACTGTACAAATCAAAGCCTTTCCCATGAGAGGCCAAGTGTTAAAGTTTTGAATGAAGTTTAGAAATCGTCCTTCCCATAAATTTTTTTTGGTTGGTGTATGTCTTTGTAGGCATAGTAGTTGTAGGAGTGGCCAGTATAGTATTCATAATTATGTGGCAAAAGGATATCTTTTAATTATCAGAGAAGTTTTTATAAAAAAATTTGTTTCTGCCTTTTATAAACTACGCTGAGAAGCTGGTACACGTTCCTTGCCGAATTCTAAGTCAACAAGCAAACGAACTATTTAAACGATGTGATCCAGGTATTTGGATGATGTTGAAAACTCCAAACTTCTAAAAAAAATTCCAAAATTGGGGATTTCTTTTCTAACTCCCATAATTTCTGTTTTTTTTGGCGTCAACAAACACCTTAGTTATTATTATTATTATTACTATTATTTTTATTGTTATTATTATTGTTATTATTAATGTTAGTTTTATGAATATTTGTATTATTCATGTTATTATCATCAGTGTTAGTAATGTTATGTGCCAGTAAGGTTTTTATAAAGCCTCGATGGTGGTTTTGAGAAAAATCAATTATATTTTTGATCCATCTAATCGTTGTTGTTGCTTTAGATATTATTATTATTTATATTAATACTATTATTTCTGTTTTGTTGTTATTTTTATTATTGAATTTTTTTCTGTTATTTTCACTGTTCAATTCGCGGAAATGAGGTAATGATACCGTGTGGTATTGACCCACCGATCATTTGTTATATTGTTTTGTTTATATTTTGGTTGTTTGTCTGTCTGTCTGTTTGTTTGTTTGTTGGCTTCTGTTTGTTGACTGGCTGTTTGTTTGCGGGTTGTTTGTTTGTTTTATTGTTTGCTGCCATTTTAGACTCAAAATTTTCAGTTGATTTCAGATGACAATGAAGTTATTTTAGTAGCCTAATTCAATGTTATCTATTATCAAACACAGATAATTATAACAAAAGTTGTTATTGAAACTGTGAACTTGAAAGATGTGATGAATTTGTTAGTTTGTTATTGTTGCTGCCACTGTTGATGTTATTGTAGTTGTTTATTGAGATTATTGTAGATATTTCCACTGACATTGTAAATGTTATAATTGTTGTAGTAAGCGTTGATGTTAATATTTGTGTCATTTTATTTTGATTTTAGTTGATGTTAATGTTGTTGTTGTTGTTGAGGTTGTTGTTTATTGTTGTTATCAGTGTTTTTTGAGTTAATTTTGAAAAAAATTCTGTGTGTCCTATTTTTTTGTCTTATTTTGCTGTTCCATTTTTTTTTATCTGCATTTGGATCGATATATGCTTGTTGGGAGGAATTATTTTCTTCGTACAGTTTTGCTGTTGTTGTTGCTGCTGATGTTGTTAAATATTGTTGTTGTTGTTGATGTCAAAAATGTTGTTGTTTTGTTTGATTTATGGCTGTTCGAAAAATGTTAATGCTTGCTGAGCTGCTGTTATCCTCGATGGTTTTTAAGTTTTAAGAAATAATATCAAACTGTTTGTGATGTTGTTGATGTTGATGTTGTTGATGTTGTTGTTGTTGTCGTTTTTGTTGTTGTTGTTGTTTACTATGTATTTGTTGTTTTGGTGTTGTGGTTGTTTTATTTTTAATGTTGTAATGTTTTCGTAAAAATTTTTGTATTTGGTTATTTCTTCTCTTATTGCTTCTAGCAATGTTTTATTTAAGTGGTAAATTTTAATGCTTCTTTAATACTGTGTTTATCATCTAATTTACATACAAACCGTTGTTCGTAGAAAGTCTTTTAAACATTTTTCTTGAATAATGTCAGAAATTCCATTTTCTATTTTTATTCTTTTGTATGTACTGTTGTAAAGATCGATCTAAGATGCATGATAATTTTTATTATTATTACAAGTCAACTAGTACAACGCCAATCACAAGAAGATCTCAAAAGCGCTCCCTAAAAAATAAATGAACAAAAACATTACTACTAATACTACTACTAGTACTACTACTTCTACTGCTACTTCTACTACTACTACTACTGCTACTACTACTACTACTACTACTACTACTACTACTACTACTACTACTACTACTACTACTACTACTACTACTATTACTACTACCTCTATTACTACTACTAATAATAATAATAATACCACCACTACTACTACTACTACTAATAAAAATAAGAATGATAATGATGATGAAGAAGATGACGACACTAATGACGATGCTATTAATGTTTATATTATTTATTATGTTTAACTAAACATATTTGATGGCGTATCACCAAACCTTTATTAGCCGGCAACATGATACCAAATAGCCATCCCATTCCAATCTCATCTCAATTAGTCTTAACATGAACACACACACACACACGCACGCACGCACCACACACACATACAAGTATATATACGTATGTGTGTGTGTGTGTGTGTGTGTGCACCGCATATACATACATATGCACACACATATACGCATATAACGCAATTTCTCCTTTAAGATTACAGTTGTAAGAGAATCGTGTAACAAGATAGGACATTGCATGCAAAAGATATACAAGAGATCTGTATATCGTATCGTCTCGATTCGTATGGTCTCGTTTCGAGTCGTATCACATTCCTGATTGCTCCAACAGAATCACGGCTAATTCAAAACGTGAGCATGTCGCTGTGATACATTTAGATTTTTTTTTGGATTCATTAAGTATTTCCATTTAAATTACAAGCACTACAGACAGCAAACAGCATAACACATTGCCAAAACTGCATTACAAACATAAAGAACGATGTGACATTCACTACTTTTAAAGGTGACTCCAACAAATTGGTCTCTACCGTGTGCTATATCGCTATACTCCTAATCTAATTTTTCAATGTCGGTTCTTTGTTCAGCTTTTTGCAGCTTCAGACCCATGTTCATGTTGTTTAACGTTACTGCTTACATTAATCTATCACGCATCAATGTTATTTACAATGTTATTCTATAAGATCTTTGAAGTAATTACTAATAAACCCTCAAGAATTCTTAACATTATACATACTGATTCAGCAAACGACCAAAATTGATACGTATGGATAACAAAATTTAAAAATCTCTAAAAAAAAATCTAAAATATTCTGAAAAAGTAATAAAACTGAATAAATATTTTAAATAAAAATTGGTATGATTTATTTGTTTTTGCATTCTACAAGTTTATTTAAAATAGTACGCAGTGCATATTTAGGGCACATGTGGTTATACCACGCACATGTGTCTATAAGGTGTAAAGTCGAGCTTGTACTTTGCAGTATGCGAACTTATGGACGAGATAGTAGTAAATATGAGTGCTATATATATTTACAAGTGGTTTTTACCGATTGCATTTTTGATCGAACGCACTGTTTTCTTTGCATTTGAACCTGGACGTTGCAAGTTAGAGTGTAATTTTTTTATTTTTCAAACTGTTTTGCAACGTATTTGAATATTTGTACTTGTATTTTTTAAAATATTTGCAGCCTTTTACAATGTTCTACATGCGCGTTCATTGCGGACGAATGCATTAAAGTGTCTTCCATCAGCCACATTCTACTATTGTTGGAAGGAGTTAAATCACATAATAAGAGCCACAAAGCGGTTTGCAGACATTCAAAAACGTTGAACGCAGTTTTGTTGCTTAGTCACTTGAGACATACATACGCATACAAACACACACATACGCGCACACACACATACGCACACACACATATACGCACACAAATACATACATACACACACACATACACATACACACACACACACACACACACACACACACACACACACATACATACATATATATGAAATAAAATGCAGACATACATAACTACACTTACCTATAACAGTGAAGGAAAAATCCATATATTTATTACCACATAACATCGTTTGTTAATAATTATTTGTTAATAATCTTTTCATTGTTGTTCATTTTTATTAATTTATATTTCATTAACGTTTATTAATTATTTATTTATATTTATAGGTTGAATCCTAAAAAAGTGTATATCTAAGAACGAATTATAAAAACTTCAAAACTTCTCCAAACATTTCATCTACATCCCTCCAAACATTTCATCCCTATCTCTCTAAACATCTCATCCAAATCTCACCATCCTATCATCAAAGAACGACAAAACCTTCCTCCACTTTTTTGTTCGCCATCTTAAAAATCTTCCGTGCGTTATCGATCCGACAAGTCGGAGAGAAAAGAAAGAGAAATTTTCGATTTTGGTTTATCAGTGCAAAAAAAACTGTAGTTAGAAATGAAAAATTTTTTAGACAATAGCAACTGGCAGTAACCAGTCTTGAATATATGACAACATCAACAATCTTACTAAAAACAACTGCAAAAATCGCATTAGTCGCATCAACAGCCATAACAATCACATCAACAACTCAAACATTAACAACAACAAGAAACAATCACATTGATAACATCAACGACACCTTCATCAACACTATCCAAATATTCGTCCTAGCTAAATAAAATAATTACAAATAGCCGATTAAATCTAGCAATAACATCAACAATATCCTTATAAGTTTGATAACATCAATACCATCTCATCAACCTTAATTTTAACAACATAATCAGCAGCAGCAACGACAACACCGACGACATCAAATATAATAAAAAAAATTTCAATACCAACAAAAAAAAAAAGATTGAAGAAATATCCAAACAACATTTCAAAATGGCGGAGGCGGCAAAGCAATTGGTGACGTCATTGCGCCGGAAACCCGAAGAATACGCCAACTATGCACTGAACAAGGCACGAACGATATTTGGGGACATAAAGGCAAAAATCACGTAGGAGAAAAAAAATTATTTTTTCTTTCTTTGCTATCAAATTTTTTTTGTCGCTCTTTACATACAGTTATCAAATTAAACAGTTCCTTCAAAAGTTTTTAGAAATAAAGAGATTATGATCATTTTTAATCGGTTTCTTTGGTCACGATGTTAATTACGACAACGATATTTTATAGAGTTACAATTAAATTTTCTCAATTTTCTGTAATTAATTACTAAATTATTTTTAATTATTTCAAAAAAATTCAAAACCCACACCAAATTTAAAATTTCCCAAACTCAGCGGCGAGGACAGCATTTCATTTGATGAAGCGGCTCTCATTCTCAGTAAGGAGTTGAGCTTTCCGCGGGACAAAGCCATCAAATTCGTGCAGAGGTTTGACAAAAACAGTGACGGAAGGCTTTCCAGGACCGAGTTGGAGCTGCTGAAGAAGAGACTGGAAGATACGTTTGTGGTGATGTTGCTGTTTTTTTGGTTGTTGCGCTGCTGTTGTTGTTGTGCTGTTGTTGTTGTTGCTTGTTGTTGATGTTGTTTTTGTTGTTGTTGTTGTTGTTGTGGTATTTCAATGCAATAGCATTTTGATGTAATAGCAAGTTAAATGATGAACGTTTCATCTCATCGCAATACATACACATCACAAAATCAATCAATCAATCAATCAACTTGCATTTATATTGCGCAATTTCTAAAAAAAAAATAAATAATTCTTTCCAACACGTCACATCACATCACTGCATCGCATTTTACCATTTTGATTTAAAGAAGTTCTCCTTCCTTACGTCACTTCCTTCCGCACGATGACGTCAAGTGTTCATATAAAAACGCACTCACAACACACACACACACACAAACTGTTTTTTCAGTAAGGAGTTGAGCTTTCCGCGGGGCAAAGCCATCAAATTCACACACACAAACACTTACACACACACAACACTCAAACCAGACACAAATCTTTTAATTTATATATGATGTTTTTGAGGAAAGACGAAATCGTTAACATAACTAATTCTATTTTTTTTCCAGTCTTACCTTAAGATACATACCATAGATATTAACAAAAAACAGAACATAAAATAGCAGACAAACATTGATAGACAAACTTTAGTAACGAACTCAACGGCATCCATCATGGTGACGGACGATCGACTAACTCGGCCTTTTCATTGTGAATTATGTGCTTCTGCTGAAGAATTTTTGCCGGGAATTTATTTATTTATGAGGCGCTTTTTTATGTTTTATTTTTTGAAAAATTGAGAAAAATAGTCATAATGAAGTTTACAAACTTCTTTTTTGTTATTTTTAGTTTTTGCTGATATAAAATTTTATGGCTTTGTCGCTTTCTTTGTGTAATCGTAACTCTTCTATCTAGATTTTTTTGAGTAAACTCTATCGCAATAGATTTGTATAATTTATTTTATTCATGCTCATGAGTGTCTCTCGGTTGGTTCGGTTCGTAACATACATTTAAAATAAGATTACTATCATTAATTTTTCACGCCTGACAACAGCATCAATTTCTTTTTATACATTTACAGTTCCATCAGTCTTAACAAAAATTATTCTTTTAATATTTGTTATTTTTTAATATTTTAAGCGTAATTTTTCTTTAAAAATAAACATTTCATCCATTTTTTTGTACACGCTTGAGTGAATGTTTTTGTTTATTAACAGTTTCAAGTTCAAGCTCGGAAAGTTAAGTTATGTTATGTTACGTTACGTTTTATGTTTGCACAATGATTTATGATCCCTGAAAATGTTGATAAATTTTTAAATTATGAAAAATAACTGATATTTTAATTTATTTTTAATATTTCATATCTTTGACAACACAAACTACACATGACAGTTAAGTTCTAACAGAAAATTTATACTAAAATCCATACTTATTATACACAGAATGTAATTTCGAAAGGTTTAATATAAAATCATTTTTTCACCATAAGAATGAGAGAGAGAGAGAGAGAGAGAGAGAGAGATTGAGAAAGAGAAACAAGAGACACCTGACACCAATATCACACACACACACACACAGACACACACACACAGAAGTCATTAATTACCACACAACTTACATCTAACAATCCTTTCATTAATCATCCTCGCTAAGGAATCAAATGAAAAGAACAATGGAAAAAATAAAAATAAAAAAAAACGAGAAACTCGACAATTTTCTTCAAATTTTCACCACTATTTTCAAAAAATTTATAAAAAATTTAATTCACGAAAAAGTACAATCAAAAATAAAAAAACTCTTTTTTTATAAAATTAATAAATCTTTAGATATATTCTATTAATTGAAAGCATTTGAAAATGACAGTATCAATAATCAAATGCAAAACATTCGTGACGCAAGCCTGCAACATCTACACCACTCCATGTACATAAACATAGTAGACTTTGCGGTTCATCAGGCAGCATTCGAACCAGGTCACGGCGCAATAGGGCGAAACATGACAATCTCAAACTGACTAATTAGTACTAATTGTGATGTATTTATTATCTTTGCTCGCTCGCAGACAGATGAATGAGCTATAAAACGTGTTTTAACGGATTGGTGCTATGCCTCACTTTGACTTTTCCTAATTGCCCTTTTTTATTGTGTGCGTGCGTGTGCGTGTGTGTGTGTGTGTGTGGTGTGTGGTGTGTGTGGTGAGTGTGTGTTCAAATTTTCCCGCAAACACCGCATACACAACGTGAAATATGACTTCTTTTTAAAATTGAAATTTATTTTTGAAATCAGGAATTAATGTGTAGTTGTGAGATTTGATTTAACGTGATATAATGTTGTTATTTACTGTATTTAGTAGTAGTTATGATTTATTAATCATACGAAAATTTAAATTTAAAAATATGTATTTTATTTTAACATAAAATTACAAAAAAATCATTAACTAACATTTTAGCAGTTCATTTACGATTATAAGTTTAAAATTTTTTAAAGAAAAAATTAAACTATTTCAAAACATGAAACACTGTTTGCCAAGCAATTGTTTTGTATGAATATTAATGATGTGTTGTCGCATGAAAAGCATATAATGTAAATGTTTGTTCGCATGTACGTTTGCTTAATGTTTTGGGTTTTTTTTTGTTTGTTTATTGTTTGTTTGGTTGGTTAGGTGGTTTAACTTTTGTTCGTCTATATTTTTTGTCTATAACCAAAATTTCGTAGTTCGATTCAATGGGACTTCTTTTTAGTTTTATATCTATAAGCTTGTTTAACAAACTTAATCCTATTTTTATTAAATAAATAAATAACAAAAAACAAAAATACCAAATCTAAAATGTTGAAAGAGAGGTTTAAAAAAGTTTTTGACGGTTTGAGATTGACAGAAGAGCATCGTTGACGCGGGTTGTCTTGGGTCTTGGCATTTTAACATTTTTACTTTGTATTTATTTTGAAAAATCGCAAAGTTAACACAAACAAACACACATTCACACACACACACGCGCGCGCACACACACAGTTCTCCATCTTTTAACACGCACACACATATAAACACAAATTTTTGTTGGTAGTCAATCAATCTTATTCAATGTCTATCTTTTTTATCCAGCTTTCCTTTATTTCTTTACACTGAATTTGTTTTTATTAAGGTTATTTGTTCAGTGATGTTGAATATTTTCAATGTATCTGAATGTTTTAGGGTAGAATAGTATCTGATGATGATTTGATATTGATTATGTTGATAATATTTAATTAAGAACCTTTCAAATGAAAGTTGAGAAAATATAAATTAAATTAAACATTGTGAATTTCTTACTTCTTGAGTCTTGAAACAGTTTCAATTTTTATGACCATCCGTCACTCTTCAAAATGTTGCATCCTTTTAAACTCTTTGACATCAGCTATGAAACAACACGGTGCAATAAAAATCGAAACGAGGCGTGACGTTTAATCAAGCTATGTTAGAAGTTTCACAGGAAGTTCGTTCAATATTAAAAATTACACTCGCACGTGTACATCTGTGCAAACACGTACACACACTTACACGCGCATACATACACGCTCGCAAAAACAAATTCGTGATCATGATGTTCTGAACAAATAATTTTTAAAATGCAAACAAATCCGTAAGTGTCAACAGCGTCATTGTCGCTACCACTGCCACTACCAGAGCTGCTGCTGCAATGAGCGTTGGCCAATAGAACAGCAAAGTGAACAGCAAGGCCAACATTAAAAGTTGCATGCCAGTCTAAAAATTTATTCAACGAATTTGTACTTTTGCTTACACAAAACAGCCACTTGGACGGCGACAAAATTACCACTAAGGACTATTACCCCTATATCTAATACAA
This sequence comes from Helobdella robusta, assembly GCF_000326865.2. Taxonomy (NCBI): domain Eukaryota; kingdom Metazoa; phylum Annelida; class Clitellata; order Rhynchobdellida; family Glossiphoniidae; genus Helobdella; species Helobdella robusta. Next base: position 4,273,189 of record NW_008703718.1, on the reverse strand, counting down.
CTTATACATATACATTCGGAGAATTTCTCACAATTTATTTATGTGTATATCATCAACTCTGGTGTGTATTTTGTGCTTAACCTAAAAAATAGAATTCACTCATACACAAATGTAATACACATTTGAAGAACGGTTTGTATTTATTTTAACAAAAAATTTTTAAATATTTTAATCTGCACTTTGTGACTAGAAATGTATAACTTTTGCTTCGTCTTTTAATTTAGAAACGTTGGGCGATGATGGTAGATGAAACCTGCATTGCATCACGCACATGCATCCTATTCATGCATTAAAACATTTTTATCAATTTTGTATTCATTAATTTTTACTAATTGGCTGGCAAAATGCTTTCAATGTTGCATAACTGGCCAAAAATTAGAACATTAGAAGCTGCATTCTATGGCAAACTTGAGAGAATTAAATTTATATTTTGAAATTGAATCGTTAATCTCAAAGTAATACATAAATATTTTATGGATACAGTGTTTTTGTTGCTAATTAAAAAAGAACAGTTTTTACCCTTTCCAAAATTCAAAAGAGTCAACAACTGTAAAAGTAGTAGTAGTGGCAGCAGTAGCAGCAATAGTAGCAGCAGTAGCAGCAATAGTAGCAGCAACAGTAGCAGCAGCAGTAAAAGTATTATTATTATTATTATTATTAGTAGTAGTAGTAGTAGTAGCAGTAGTAGTAGTAGTAGTAGTAGTAGTAGTAGTAGTAGTAGCAGCAGCGGTGGTCTCTCCTTTCGCTGCAAAAACTCGTCACGTTAGTAGCGTGGAATTTAATAATGCAATCGATCGAACGCTTGATATGCTCCAGCAAACATACCCTCCGCCAAATTAATTGCGTTTCTTTGTATACATGAAAAAATATTTATTCCGACATTTTTTATCCATTATTTGTTTTTGTTATTTTTTATTCAAATGAATTTGTATTTCAAATTAGTTTTGTTTGTTAGAATTGTACGAAAATACAATCTATAAAAATAAGAATAACAAATAACAATAATAATAAAATAAGAAAAGAAATCAAAGAAATAAATTTAACGTTTAGTTTAAAAAACAAAAAATTCGTTAAAAAATGTCATTATCATCATCATCATCATTGCCACGAAGCCATAATCATCATAATCATCACCACAACACCACAATCATCATCATCACCATAACAACATCATAATCATCATCATAACATCGCAATCATCATCATCATCACCAAAACAACATCATAATTATCACCACAACATCCCAATCATCATCATCATCATAACAACATCATGATCTTCGTCGTCGTTGTATGCAGGCCGAATGTAATGGTTTCCGGTTTTATTTATCGCAGCGATTTCGCGGTAAAACTTTTATTGAAATACGGAGATGAATTAAAAACGTCTGCCTTGTTTGGACTAAAATGCATATAACCACATGACACCAAAAACCACAATAGCATCATCACCATCATCACTATCATCATCATCACTTCCGTGGTGGATCGAATAACATTATAATTGTTATTGCCATCATCATCACCATCATCATCATTTTTAACAACATCAACAATAACGTCACTATGGAGAGAAAAAATGGCAACATTACATCATCATCATCAACACCAAAAACAATTATTATTATTATTATTATTATCTTATTATATTTATTATTGCAATCAATATTTAAGATTTTTATCTATTAATAAGTGACGCCAAAATTTATTAATTACAACAGCCATATGACATCATTATGACGTCATATTATTAATGGCGGCAACTTCGTCAAAATCGACCTCCTTATTATGAAAATAATCACCCTCTGAAACTTCATTAAACATCGTCGTGTTCATCATTTTTTTATCGTTCTCATCATCATCATCACGTGATCGTCATCGTCATCATTATCGTCATCTTCATCATCATCATTATCGGCATCATCATCATCGTCCTCACCATCTTATAAAATCACATCAGTGTTATAATAATCAGTATCATCACTATCTTCGAACCATCATCATCATCATCATAATCATAATCATCATTGCTGTCTTACAAACATCGATCGTCATCATCATTATCATTTTCATCATCGTCGTCATCGTCGTTATCACTCTCATCCATCTTAGAAATCTCAGCCATTAAACATTTAAGCCGGATGATCTGTCAGATGAAATAGAAATTAGATGGCGCCAAAACCTTTTTTTTCATTAAAAAATTTAATTAAAACAGTTTAAATGAAAACTGCGTTTATGTAAAATTTCTAAATTATAAATTAAAGATAATAAATTCAGCGAATTCATTTAAGAGTCAAGAAAACGATTTTTAATATTTAAAATTAATTATATATATAAAAATTATTAATGACCATTCAGATCAGTATATAAGACAAACATCCGCAACACTATACGCATTCGGTGTGCCGAGAATGTTCAACGCTATAAAAACAGAAATAAATTTCTGATGTTGGCTTTCCATACTCTCGGATCATTGGTCTGGAGTTTTTATGGATGTATCTTAGTATCGAACTAAGTTTGTGTATGCGCGGGCGGACGAGTCATTGAGGTTGTGCACGTATGAAAAGTAGCATACAGTTATTCATGTGGACTCATATATTTATCCCTTTTTATAAAATTGGTTCGTTCATTCATTCATTTATTCACTCATTCATTTTTTCGTTCGTTCATTCATCTATTCACTCACTCATTCGTTCATTCAATCATGCGTTCGTTTGTTTTTTTCGGTATCTTCATTTATGTATGTGTGATATAAACAGATAATGTGTAAAATATGCAAACCTGACATTGCAGAAACGATTTTGACGGAAAATGATTTTTCTATAATTTTTAAATTAATCCTTATGAATAAGATGAAATGGCAAACTATTTTTTATTTATTTATATTATTAATTTGATACAAGAATCAAAATTTGTTCTTTTTGTTTTTGTTAAAAAACTAGTACTTAATGTAAAAAGTTTAAAAATCTTTTTTTTCAAATTCATAAAACGTACAGAAAATTACACTTTGAAAATTACAATTTCAGACTTGAAAAAAAGAACAAAAGGCAACGAACAAAACAAATCATAGCAATGCTTATAACTGTGCCAATTTTTTAAAAAATGTCTTTGTGATTTTAACTAAAAAGAAATATTTTTCTAAAAAATTCAACTGCTCATTATAAAACATTTTTTTTTAATTCCATGTTACTACTACTGCAAAATTATAAGCGTACACACAATGTTATAAAGTGTACCGGAAACTCATTTCTATGGAGAAGAAAAATAAATACAATTACTCTAGCGCACACGCCAAAAAATTACGGTCGTAACGGTTTTATACCGACGAATATCGATTAACACACCCATCCCTATAATTGTTTGACATAAACCGATCAGTCGAGTACCGACCGTAGCAATCAAAACTTCAATAAAAATCGTCCGCTGATTTAGGCGCTTCATCTGATTTGCACCAACTTGGTTACTTCCTTATTCACTCATGCCGACAAAGATTTGTTCTCTGGTTTGTTTTTTACAAATAAAAACACAGCTTTCTTTATTTGTTGTCGTTTTTCAAGTGTCTGTTAGATGAATTGCATGATTGTGTTTTTTAATTTTTTAAGAAAAATTAAAAAAAGGAAAGTAGAAAATGTATTTGCGTTTATTTGTAGATTGTATATTTTTATGTTTGTTTGTTTATGAGAGACTCAATCTATTATCAATTTATGAGGCTGTTTATCTTAAACTTCCCATTTCCAGGAACTGTCTGTATGTGTTTATGAGTGTATGCGCAAGCTTGTTTATGTGTGTATGTATGTATTTTTTATGTTTAGATGTTTGTATAAATGTATGTGTGTGTGTGTGTTTATGTGTGTGTTTGGATGGGTGTGGGGGTGTGCCCATGGTGTGTATATAATAGTTTGCTTGTGTGTGTGTATGTGTTGTGCTGGTGTGTGTGTTGCCGTGTGGTGTGTATGTATTTGTGTGTTTGAGTAGAAAAATACTGAACGATTCACGAAACTTTTTACAAATCCAGAAAATCCAGAGGCACATTATTAGCTCTCTTAAGGATTTTTTAGTGTCACTTTTATTTCTAACTCATTTCTTTGTGTTGATGTAGTTGCTGTTGTCACTGTTGTTGTTTCTTTGAGGTCGTTGTTGTTGTTGTTGCTGTAATGTTGAAATAATTTAAAATTTTATAAAAAAATTATGCGAAAATTACATAAAACTAACTTATCATTCCTTCAACTACCGGTTCATTTATTCATTCATTCATTTATTCATTCATTTGTTCGTTCATACGTTCGTTCATTCGTTCATTCGTTCATTCATTCATATTTCAATTCATTTAACTAATTCATTTTTAATTTATATTTTCACGAGTCAGTGTACAACTTATAAAGAATATTTCAACCTATTTAGATATGGTGCTTTTAATGCAAATCGTTTTCATATAAGCAATGTACACTATTTAATATTTGTCTGTCTAGTGAAGCAAACAACAACACATTTTTAAGCAAAACACAGTCACGATTACAATAAATTGATTTTTAACTTTTTTTACTACTGTAACAATGTTGTTGCTCCTCTCTCACGCTCTTTTTCTCTCTCGCTCTCTTTCTCTCTCTCTCTCTCTTTCTCTCTCTCTCTCTCTCTCTCTCTCTCTCTTTCTCTTTAATTCTCTCTATCTTGATCAGAACTGTTTTTAGTGTTGCAATTTTTGCCTCCACTTTCTTTCTCTTCTTTTCCTCCCCCCTATCTCGTTTTTCTTTCTCTCTCTCTCTTTCTTACTCTCCCGATTTTATAACTGCCTGAATGATCATCAGATTTACAGTGAGCAGAGCAAACAAGGGAAAAGTTTTTAAGGTAAGTACATTGAGGACTCAAGTACACTGAAGTACATTTTTCAGTCAGGAATGTAGTTAGAATTAGTACATAGATACAAAAATAACTTTTATTTATATTTATTCAATTATTGTATACGTATATATGTGTATGTGTGTGTGTGCGTGTGTGCGTGTGTGTGTGCGTGCGTGTGTGTGTGTGTGTGTGTGTGTGTGTGTGTGTGTGTGTGTGTGTGTGTGTGTGTAATGAAATGATGCTTATAAGCACACTTTTTCATCGTAGCACAGCTAGGAGTGTTATTAGCCGTGACGAGACGAGACGAAATAATGACTTTTATTGCCTATATAACAACTGCCACTGCTGCTCTTAAATCCACACTTAACATGTCAATAAAAATTATTTATAACCAGAGAACGAGGGAAATAATAAGAAAAATTTTGTATTTAGTACAAAAATTGTAAGACTGATAATAATTAATACTTATGCCAGGAGTAGTATTTAATACTATTAGTATTATTTATCATAATTCTTAAATAATTAAGTAATCCATATTCGTCGAAATCCAGAAAAAATGTTCAGCTTTTCATATATCTTCTTCCACATAACATTAAACTACACTCCAACAAAATTATTAAATAAATATCTGTTAAATTTTATATTAAATTTCCTGATAATTTTCAGCAATTTTTAGTTAACTTTTATGTTAATTTTATGTTAATTTTTTATTATATTCTGAATTCATTGAAAAGGTCAATATTTGTTGGCTACCGAGTTGACCTAGACAGTTAAATTGCCATATTTTGCTCTGCATAGCTGTCACGTTCAAAAACTGACTCACAAACTTAAAAACTACCGTTCGCCTTGTTGCGGTATTTTGTATACGTAGGTATTGTATCAAAAGTGTACAATAAAATGAACTACAAAGCTTATTTTCTTCATATGATATCCGAAGAAATTTTTTTTTAAGAATAATGATGAAAATATTAAAGTTTAGCACGGGTTTTTTTACTACTACTACTGCAACTGCTACTATTGCTATTATTACTACCACTACTGCTACTACAACTACTACTACAACTACTACTACAACTACTGCTATTACTACTACTAGTACCGCTAAAACTATTACTCTTATTTCAATTTCTTCCTCCTATCATCATTTCAGATGTTATGGCCTATTTACTCACCATCATTTTAATTGTGCTTTTTACATTAGCTTGCTAACGTAGCCTACTACTACTGCAACTACTGCTACTGTAGCTACTACTGCTGCTACTTCTACTGCTACTACAGCTGCTACTTCTACTACTACTACAGCTACCACTACTGCTGCTACTACTACTGATCCTGCAACATACATAATAATCTACTAAAATTTATATTGTAATTGAATTTTCTAATTTAATTAAACTTAGTTGCAAATGATGTAGCAAATATTACTTTAACCTAGCCGGTACTAGCAGTAACGTAACAAAAATTACTTAAATGAAGCAGAGTTTTTTATAGATCAGAGGCCATGCATAACGTGACGTACTGAGAACTCGTTAACTAGCAATCTCTTCATACAAATCACACCGGGATAAAATTGCGATTTCACACGAACAATCGTGTATTGGATATATATCAAGAATACCTTCTTCTAAGACTCCATGGATATATAGTATATGTATTTCTAGTTATATAGAAAGAGATAGAAAAGAGAGAAAGAGAGAGCGAGAGAGGGAGAGAGATAGAGAGAATATAAACATGTATATTTATATATAAATTACGTGTTTGTGTGTGTGTGTGTTTGTGTGTGTGTGTGTGAGTGTGTGTGTGTGTAGCTGTGTGACTGGAATGTATTTATCACGAATCTCAAACCCAATAAAACATTCATACGCAATGCAATAAATTTTTTCTTTTTATTTTATTTTATTTTTTTGAGGTAAGGAGCAACTATAAAAAAGGACCTATAAAAAACACCTAAGAAAAGATTAAATAAGATTAATAATAATGATAATAATGATAATAATAATAATAATAATAATAATAATAATAATAATAATAATAATAATAATAATAATAATGGGAACATTCTTTTATTTTCTAACTCCAAATACCAAATATTAATAATGAAATAATTATAAAATCCTATTTAATCTAAAATGCTCGTCACTGCAAGTGAGTTTAATTGTTCAATTGGGATTCAATCATTTTTTTTATCTGGCGTTATCAATCAAATTTTATTTAAATTTTATAATAATAATAATATTAAAGTAAGATGTCATAAACGCAAATACAAATAAAAATACGCTGCTATTATTTTAAAATGCATTTTATATTCATTTAATCACGGAATCATTTCATGCTTACGGGGCAGAGAAAAATTTCAACCGTAAAAATTATTCGAGCGTAAAAATTTATGTCTACAATTTTTATATGATAAAACGTGCCTATCTTAATGTACACCTAAAGTTTGCCAAACACATACACAAATACAAACACGAACACACGCGCACACACACACACACACTTACATGTTTGTACACGCACATACGCACACAGACATCTTTTCTAAATAAGCAAATAGACTGCCAACTGCGAATGAATATATTCAAACTTATAACAACTGAGTCACGTTCGCACTCAGAAGCACTTCTAAATCCCTTAATTAACATGAAAACAAAATTTTTAAAAAATATAAAAAAATATAAAAAAAAACCTTGCAAAAATATTTGAAAAAACATATTTATATACATAAACTTTAACAAATGCAAGTTAGAAAATTAAAAAATTACGTTTATAGGGATAAATTTTTAATGAGAACAACGTTTATGCTATTCCAATCGTTTTATCGACGCTGTTGTCATGGCGAAACGCAGAGTTGATCTCCATGTTGTTGTTGTTATTGTTGTCGTTGTTGTTGAAATAACGGTGATGTTTAAGATGATGTTGTTTAATGATGATATATTTTTGTTGTTTTTGACCTCTGATAACGGTTTAACAATCAACAGTTTAACAATCTATACAGTTTTTATCCTAGTTTTGTTACTGGAGGTTGTTGTTTGCTGAGTTGTAACTCAATATGTCGTTTGGTTTATTTTTCTGTCATGTGAGTGCACAACCAAACAAAGAACGAACGAACAAACGAACAAACGAACGAACGAACATACAAACGAAAAAACAAATAAACAAACGAACAAACAAACAAACGAACAACTAGACAAACGAACGTCAACAAATGCATCGATAAACAAATGTCGATGTTTTCACGTACAAATACCATCATCTACCCAAAAATATATACACACGTACACACTTCTCTATACAGACTCACACATATACATACATACTTACACAAACATTAACACACATTCACATAAAAACACACAAATTGATAAAGTTTTGCGTCACATAGAGACAAATTACTATAAATACACGCACACGTACATACACACATACATCTCTATATAGTTACATATACACACATATCCATACACACATACAAACAAACACACACACTTACACATATACATTTGAATATTAGGCAGGCCTGCAACGTTACAATGTTCATTCTTGTGTATTATTATTATCAGTTTGGCACATTGAAGTCTGTTACACGTGTTACAAATCACTAATCCCTCCATTAATCATCATCGATAAATTTTTTGCGACTCATAAATTTTTTCCTCATTTTTCAGACTACGCTCACGGTGATTGTTGTTGGTGCTGCCGTTTGTGGCTGTGGTGGTCATCTTTTGGTTTACTCTTTCTTAATGCTCTAATCATTAACTCATTCACCGATCATATCATTTGATCTTTTATTCATTCATTCGTTCGTTCGTTCTTTCGTTCGTTCTTTCGTTCGTTCGTTCGTTCGTTCTTTCGTTCGTTCGTAATAACAAAATTTTGGAAAGTTTTTGTATTGGTAAAAAAACATTTGTAAAACTGTTAGAATAATAAAAGTGTTGAAATACTTTGTAGTTGTAGCAGCATTGAAGAACGGAATTTCAAAAAATGCAAGTGTACACATGAGTTTCAGTTACTAAAATCACCTTGAAAATGTTTATTTATTCACTGTCAACATTAATTCCGCTTCAAAAAAGTATCTCCGTTTTGGACTGTGTAAACATTGTTTTTTTTTCCTTAGCGATAATGAATCGGTGTAAAAAATGCATGCAAATATAGACAGACGCGCAAATGTGTGTGCCTTAAAAACAGAATGTGGCAAAACAGCTAAAAAAACACATCGCCATGTTGGCATGGTCATCTCGACAAATATTGTTGTTACCGTTCGGTCAGTATTGCAAATTCATACTTTTACGAATTCATCATTTTAAGTCCTAACCAGTTTGTTCTTTGTGTTTATTTTTGTTCATCCGTTCATGTATTTGTTGTTAGTTTTACTTATTTGTCAATATTTATTGGCTATATAGTTTTAGTTATTTCTACGGAAATAATATGGACATAAAAAGACAAAAAAACATACACGCTATGCACAAACACTAACATAATCACATAGACACACGCCTACACACACACAAAACACACAAACATACACACACACACACACACACACATAATTGTTATTGACATAATTCGAATTCAAATATATCATTATATATATATATATATATATATATATATATATATATATATATTTATGTATATACGTCGAAGAATGATGTGTTATTATCAGCTCATGTCATCTATCATACAATGAGGAAGAACTAAGTTTGTGCTCATGCATCTGCTTATGTGTGCAAGTATTTGCTTGCGTATGTGCGTGTATGTGTGTGGGAGAGTTTGTATTAGTTTGGCATGTATTTGCGTAGTTTTATATTTGGATGTATATTACAAATTTTTTTATTCCGTTGTTTCATATGAAGATACAAAGCGTTTAACTTGCATTCCTGGCTTTTAAACATCGCGAGTATATAAACAGAGTTGAGTGGTTGATATTGATACATGGTTGATTGAATGATACACGGTATTTGATATATAATTGATTGATTGACCCATTTTTGAATGATTGATATATGAGTGATTGATACATGATTGAATGATACATGATTGATTGATACACGATTGAATGTTTGATTGATTTACGTATGATTGATTGACGTCTGACTGATTGATTGAATAAGTGGTTGATTGATTTAAGAATTTTTTTCTTAAAAATTTCACAACCCAAAAAATCGCGACTCCACATTTTTAATTATTCACACAAAACGTCATACTTTTTCTTAAATGATGACGTCATTGACGCCATCTTGTTCTGATCAATCATTCATTTTTTGGCACCTTCTTTCTTTCGACTTGTCTGCCAGTCGGGAAGGATCTGTTTGTTACATTTCTTGTAGTAACAGCAGTAGAAGTAGTAATAGTAGTAGCAGTAGAAGTAGTTGTAGTCGTTGTTGTTAAACATGTTATGATATATACATGATAGACATATCTATGCATATTCTTATTGTCATTGAAATGTAATTTAGGTTGCTATTAGTTTGAGAGATACTTTGTATCAGTTGAATGTATCATACGTATCAATATGTATCATCAGTATGTACCGGCAGATGGCTTCATTAAAACTTTGGGATGTTATCAGCGTTGAGATCGTCGGCGCTTAGTGACATCACCGCAAGCATTTCATTGCCATCTTAAATAAGTTTTACTTTTCATTTGGAATCGTTATTGGTATCGTTATTAGTATCGTTATTGTTATTATCATCGTTATCGTTTCGGTATCCTTATTATCATCTTTCTTGTTTTAATGGCAAACGGATTTTCATCACCAACCGTTTTACGGTAATCATACTAACTTCAGAGTCACCCTCATATCATCATCATCATTATCATCATCTAGACATCATCATCATCATGTTGTCATCATCATAATCTTCACCATGACAACATCATCATCGTCATTCTGACATCATCACTATCGTCATCACCATGACAATCGTCATCATCGTCGTCATCATTGTAGGGTCATCATTAGTTGTTATGTTTCGTTTATATTGTAATTACGCAATGACGGGTCTTTTTTTATTTCGCCATAAAATTCTCTTACGTTTATTTTTATTTATTTTTTCTTTTTATTTTTGTTATAATTTTTATCGTTAGTAAAATAGTTTTGTCGGTAATATTATTACGATAATTCGTCTCATTACATGATAATTCATTATTATCTTTTGCAGTTCTCCACAATTCATTACCACAATTCATCACATTTCATAGCCACAATTCATCCAAATTTACAAAAAATTATCCCAATTCACCACAATTTATCCCAATTCATCCCAATTCACCACAATTCATCCCAATTCGCACACCCACCGACAAAACCAACTGCAGTCGCATCCAGTTGCTTCCAAAGTTCAGAGAGTACGACCTAGACAACAACGGTTATATCAGTTTGGACGAGGCAGGTACCATACTCCGAGGGCCTCCCTTCAACTTTCCCAACGACAAAATTTATCTCCTTCTCAGAAGTTTCGACAGAGATGGAAATGGAAATTTGGATATTGAAGAGTTTGCTGGGTTCTACGCCGAAGCGAAAGCATTGTTGGTATTTGTTGGGGGTTTGAAGATGGTGTTGTATTTGATGTCTTGTAAGTTTCTGTCTTGATTGTAACTACTTTTAATATTCAAACGTATTTTTAATGAATAAAACAAAACAAGTTTCTTTAAAAAAATTTGAACACGTATGGCGAATGACTCAAGAGGGCAAAAAACAAGAAATAACTTTTTTTAAATTTTCTATCGAAATGCTCCAGGACCTTACACTCAACTAACAAACATTCATCACCGCATCACTGATGCAATCTCAAAATTTGATGTCATTCTTCTTCCTTTCATAAGAAAATTTTTTCAAAAAAAGTTGAGAAAAATCCTTTAAAAAAAAAAGTTATCATGAAAAAGAAATAAGTGAGGTCAAAAATTCCATCACTGAACCATTGCGTCGTTAAGATAACTTTTATTTCAGATTCGCTTTTTAAAGCTCTCTCAAAAAACTTACACCATGAACTGTCTTACTAAAGTTATTTTTACTATACAATTTTTATACGTGAATAGCTCTTAAAAATAATAAAACTATAAAAAAATATTCGAATATAAATAACATAAAAATATTCATAAATAAATAAATAATAATTTAACAAGCTAACCATGTTTTCTTTGATAAGATCAGATAAAAAAATTTACCAAAAACTTTTAGCGTATTAACCGGTAAACAGGACTTTTGGGTTTGTGGAAATTTTTTTAGATTATAAAAAAAGTTGAAGATAAGATAAAGAGAATCTGAAGAGAATGATAAAATATGCACCACGTCATTCATCTGAAAACATTCAATCGTTACTTAAGACACTTCAAGTTCCATGGATGCTGTTTAACATTTCCTGTCATCCTTTTATGAAACGTGATTTTGAACAGGCTACATACGTAAAGCTGATAGCTATGTGATGTGATAACATATGATAACAAATATAACGGCTGATGACGACAATGGTGGGTATTTCAAGGCAATGACTTAAATGACGATGAAGTATGACGATATGATAGTTAAACGAAGCAGATATAAAAATGAAATGTACGACGACAAGTTTAATCAGAGCTTACGATAAACTTCTCTTAAGCCAGGAAGATGAAGTGATTACTCGACGATGATCACCACAGAAATGGAGCAGATGAGTAGAGAAATGATTAGACAAATTAAACATATGACTCGTCAAATGATATGTTCCAACTTGCATAAAAAACTGCCTTTATATCGCAAAAATAGCAAAGTACAAATTTTACATTTTCATTCTGGAATCTGTATGCGATCTGAATGTAGTTAGTCGATTTACGAAAATTATTTGTCCCATGTAAGAACATCTAGAAAAATTAACCATATTCATTATTTTTGTGTGTGAATGTGTGTGGTGTGCGTGAGAGTGTTTGTGTGTGTGTTTGTGTGTGTGTGCGTGAGAGTGTATGTGTGTTTGTGCGTGTGTGCGTAAGAGTGTTTGTGTGTGCGGCCTTACATGAGTGAAAAAGAACGTCCCATTTTTTAATTGTTATTCATACACATTTACGTCATCCTAGAAATCGGTGAAGGTCGAATGATCACTCACGTGACCACCTGCATTGATCACGTGCCTTCCGTGGAAATGACGTCAGCATGAGAATTTATAGTTTCAATAAATGGAATAAATTTATTCAGAGTTAATTCTATTCCGGGGACTATATTGATGGATCGGGAATGGGATTTACTGACGTAAGCCAGAACATCGGTCTGCTTGCATACAAATATTTTCAATATGCGACGCGTTTCACATTTGCATGTGCGTCAGCGTTTGTCTGAATGTGTGTAAATGTGTCAGTAAGTGTGTCAATAGTGTGTGTAAAAGAGAGAGAAACAGTAAGAAAGAGAGAGAAGCAGAGAGAGGGAAAAAGAAAAGAAGGGGAGAGAGAAATATTTAGACAATTATGAATCATCCTTAAACAAAATAACGAACTACTACTACCTTCTTACTAAACATGAATTAATAATTGTAATAATTGATATCTATATCAACAAAATAATGAAAACATTTTTTTGTAGAAAAGAAGACATAAGCGAATCATTCGACAGACTGGACAAAGACGGAAACGGAGTGCTGAGTCCGGACGAAGTTGCATGCATCATCCAGGATAAATTGGGATTTGATAAGAATTCTGCGAAACAGTTGATTGAGATGTTTGACCAAAACAAAGATGGCTGTTTGGACAAGATGGAATTCATCAACCTCTGGACAAGCATGTTTGGAGAATAAAAAGAAATTTCATTAGGTTTAAAAAAACAATTAACTAATTAATCAATTAATATATCATTTTCCAATTGATTAGTCAATTAATTAATTACTTGTTTGTTTAACCTGCTAAATTTCTACGTAACCGTTTTGTTGTTTGATGCGACCAAATTAAACCATTCCTTTCGTCTAGTCATTTTTGCGTGCGTTTTAAACATTTTTTCTATTATAATATGTAAAACAATAACAACAATAATTATTATACAATTAATTATCAACTGTATTTATTTAAGCTATTTATAAAAATGTCGGCTTAATTATTAATTTTAATACAAATGGTCATTAGAGTTTAATAAAATAAACGTATATAAGCTATCTCACCCACTCATTCTTTCTCTCTCTTTCTTTCTCTCTCTCTCTCTCTCTCTCTCTCTATATATATATATATATATATATATTCTCTCTCTCTTTCTCTCTCTATCTTTCTCTCTCTCTCTCTCTCTCTCTCTCTCTCTATATATATATATATATATATATATATATATAAATATATATTATTCGTATTTTTTTATAACTTTATGTTCTTTAATTTGTACAAAGCATTGCGACTTGCTTGCATTTTGACATTTTCAATTTCATTTCTTAGATGGCAAGCTCCAACGTTGTTTCAAGCACCTGGCCCAGCAAGCGATAAGTGTGTAGAACGAAAAAAAAAATTTGTCTATTTAATTTGCTTTGTTTTATTGAAGATTGGATTTTCTTTTATTGAAAAAAAATCATTCCTTGATTATGAAATAAATTGTACTTAGTCACTTGTAAACCAATTCATATATCAATAATAATATTTGTTATTAATTAACTTAAATCAATAAAACTGTAATATATTTAATTGTCATTTAACTTAACTTTTGATCGATTTTTTATTTATACAAAATATGATCATTATTAATACAAAAAACACAAAAATATACATAAACATGTAGTATATATTTATATTAACATATATATATATATATATATATATATATATACATATATGCGTTAATAAGTCTGTGTGAGTTTGTGTGTGTTTGTGTGTGTGTGTGTGTGCGTGCGTTTCCACCTGTCTGTGTGAGTGTGTATGTGTATTTATTTAACTTAATGCACATTTAAAACTGTTGAATTTTTTCTCTAACGCTGATATTCAGAAAAATAAAACAATAGATAAAATATATACAACGATATATCATATATTATATACCTAGTAATGCTTTCATAGTTTTAGGAGGTGTAGATCAATTTACAAACAAATAAGTCACTAGTGAACATCAGTTTTTAATAAGTACATAAATGTAGTTTTAGTATGATAGTAACAAAAAATTAAAAACACTTTTTGTAAAAATTAAATACAGTAGGTCCCAGCAGAACCGACCAATCACAGAACGGATTTTCTCAGAACGGACCGCGATTTCGGGGGAAAACATACCGGAGTTCGTAGTGCACGGAATCGCGCGAAGAATCGAACATGCAGTCTGCTGCTGGGAGAGGGGGGTTTTCACCTTTTTTCCTTTGATGTTGCTACCTTTTAGTGTTTTCCAGCGTTTTAACCTTTTCCTTTAAATCTTCAACTGGTTTTTTCACAAAATTTTTACGCGGTTTCCGAGTTTAAAAAAATGGGCCTGCAAACCAGAAAATCGATTTTTCTTGAGATCCCCAAAAGAAATCATCTGAAAATTTGAGAGAGGCGTCCGCCAAAAATGTCTCGCCGCGGAGACATTTTGATGAAGACGATGGTTTGATGAAGACGACGGAGAACACCATCATCTCGCAACAGGAGAAGATCAAGTCGACGGAAGGTGGAAAAGGCATGATGAAGAGCTGCATGGACGAATGCTTGCCTACTTGTTACTAAGTGTTTCTGAAAGGTGAAAAAAGACACACTTGTTTTTCTGATTTTTTGACCATTTTTTCGATTTTTTGGTTCGGCGTGGAACCAATTATTTTGATGTACATAGAATTGTGTGGGAATTCGTGTTTTGCAGAACGGACTTTTCGCATAACGGACTTCCGGAGGAACGGATTAAGTCCGCTGTGCGGGGACCCACTGTAATAATGATACATTTATAGACATGTGTATGTGTGTGTGTGTGTGTGTGTGTGTGTGTGTAGTATGTGAGTATGTGTGTGTGTGTGTGTGTGTGTGTGTGTGTGTGTGTCTTAAATAAAACGATGATAACAAAGCTAATAATAATAATAATAATGATGATGTCCAAGCTTTAATAAATAATAGAAAGAAAACACATAACACAAAACAATAGAATGAACCTAAAATTAAATTTAAATAACAAAAATGAAATAATTTTTAATAAAATAAAATTCATTAAAAAAAATTAAACTGAATTTTCTCTAAAAATGAAACAAAAATAATATAAAATAGAATTTACCTTTTGTTCAAAAAACAGTAAATGTTTACCAATCTTGGAAGCAGTTTTAGTTCATAGTATCTTGACTTAATGGTTTATTCGTAATTTAATAATAACTAATCTCAATAACAAATTTCACAATGGAGTTCATTCTTAATTAAATGGATAATTAATTTCACAGCTGGGTTTATTCATAGTAAAAATGGTAACAAATAATAATTAATCAGATTGTTGAATCACGTGACAATTTTTCTATTACGTTTCAAAATTTACATACGATTACGTAAGATTACAATTACACGTAGACTGTCGTCAGCTAAATGTTCACAATTATTTTTTACACTTCTTTTGTATGATCTTACAAGTCATTGAATGAATGGATGGATGAATGAATGGATGGATGAATGAATGGATGGATGAATGAATGAGTGAGTGAACGAATGAAAAAACGAATGAATGAACGAGTGGGTGAATGATCTATACCCTTAACTTATTCCTAAGTTAAGTGGTCGATAAAAAAAACATAATAATAAATTCTTTTAAAATTATTTTTTAAAATATACGTAATTATATTAAATATATTTTTTATATATATAAAATGAATATACACAATCTATTTACATTAAATTTATTTGTTGTTATAATAATAAATATTATTGATTTAAATACAAAATAAATCGTTATAAAGTTATCCATAGAAATTTAAAATGAATATTTATCGCTATCTTCGTCGTCGTTTTCCTCATCGTCGTCGTCTTCTTCATCTTCTTCATCATCGTCATGTTGATCACTATATGTGACATCATTTCCTGTGTTATCGGCAATGTTGATGTCATTGTTGTTGTTCATGTTATTATTGTTGTTTTCGTTGTTAGTTGTATTGATGTTTTTCATTGGCTTGTTGCGTGTGTTAGCCACGGTGCTGCTGTAACTCATGTTGTTGTTGCTGTAACTCATGTTGTTGTAGCTGTTGTTATTATAGTCTAAATTATAACGTTTATTATTATTATTGTTGTTGTTATTGTTGTTATTATTATTATTTTTATTATTAACGTGTTTGCTAAAAACCCTCCGCCTTGTTAAGGGGTAGTCACTGTTGGGAAATAGTTTTTTGGATTTGTTGGTGCTGGTAGCTGACGATTCCACCAGAGTATGAGATTTACAATTGGCGAATTTGAGTAAATTATAACAATCTTTGCTGTGTCTATGTGTTCTCTTCTTTGTATTTGGGGATAACAATTTCTTCCTGGTTTTATAGCCCTTCAATAAAATGTTCTGACTACTGCGATGTCCGCTAGATGACCCGCGCGGGTGGACTTGGATAATTTGATTTTTCAGTTTTGGTTTTTTTTCTTGATCTAGAAATGAATGTTTTCTGTACTTGATGTTGTCGTTGATGTCATTGTTGTTGTCGTTGTTGTTGTTGTTGTTTTGGGATTCGCTAGGGTCTTGAGGTAGATTTTTAAGATGTAAATTTGTTGCTGTGTTGTTGTTTTTGTTGCTTGAATCGTTTTCTACATTTGGTAGAATGTTGTTGTTTATCTGGACACCAAAATGAGATGAAGTATAACTAGATTTTGACGACTGAATGAAGAATATCGCAGAGTTCGAGTACTCTTTCTGAAGGTTGAACTCAAATATTTTAACTTTTTTGCTCTTCTTATCAACACCGAGAAACCACTGCTTGTGGCATTGCTTCCTACCATTCCCTTGCCTACCGTGAAGGATGTCTGTCTTTGTATTGTGGTTGTCGTTGCCATTTGTGTTGTTGTTGGTCGTGCTGTTGTTTGTCCTGCTGTCTGTGTTGTTGTTTCTTGATTTGTTGGCGTTTGTGCACCTCTTCAGAGCTCTAGGGTACGTGTAGCTGTAGTACACGTCGTAATGGTTCCCGAACTTCTCGTGATAGAAGTGACAATCTGGGTTCGATGGCTGTGTGCAATAACATTAAGTACAATGACAATAAATACAGTAACATTAAAAACAAAAACATCAAGCACGATAAGGTTTCGCTCAAAAACATAATGTTGATGATGAATTCAATAAATTATGTTAAATAATAATGTTGTTATTGTTATATATCAGCTTCCTAGTTTCCATGATCATTAAAACAGTAAAATAATAATTTAGACAAATGAAAAAATAGTCGAATTTGCAAATGAAATATAAAAAAGTTAAAACAAATGAACAAATGTTGAAACAAATGAATAAATGAATGTTAACGGATTTATCGGCGTAGATGTCTTTGGATCGGTTGATGCAGAGGTAATACTGACTGAAGTTCGCGTAGAGGAGTTTGATGTCCGTCGATGGAGAACTGTTCGATTTCTCGTTCCGTGCAAAAAATGAATAAATCAAGATGGAAAACAGTGCTGGAAGGGAAAAAAATTTTCAACAGGCTGATGAAAGTCGTAAATTTTATTTTCTGTGTTAAAGCTATGCCCTGAACAGCTAAATACATGTACAGACAGTGCAAAAAATGCTTAAAAAATATAAAATGGTTGAGTAAAATCTATAAAAAATAATGAACCCTGAATGAGCAATTTTCAAGGGGAAAAAATTATCTTGTAATAAATTTGAAAGAAAAATATAATCTCCACTTGAAATGAAGTTTTAAGTCCGCCTAGCTGATTAAATTTAATGGTAAAAGATGCTTACTTAAGTGTTATTTACTATAATTATGTATCCATGCATTAGTGTGCTATTGTCTATCTGTCTGTCTGATTGTCTGTTTCTTTGTGCAAATGTTTGTTTGTCTGTTTGTGAATCATCTGTCTGATTTTCAGTTTATCTGTGTGTCAGTCTGTCTGTTTTTCTATCTGTCTGTCTGACTGATTGTGTGTCTGTCCGTTTGTCTGTCTGACTGTGCATCTGTTTGTTTGTCTGTATGAGTCTCTTCTAGATTATCATTATATATTTTACTTCATATTAAATTTTTTACTGGATATTTTTCTAATTTGCAAAGGTTTGTTCATTTAAATGGTTGTGTTTTATTGAGGATGAAACTAGATTACAATTTACTGAGAAGATGTGTGCGCGCTAAATATTAAAAAACTATGAAACTTTAACAAAACATTTTCGGGTCAATGTAACTTTTAAAAAATGTATTCCTATCAAACCTCCTCAAATCAAAGACTGTTTTGAACTTGCGAGTGTTAACTGACACATAAACGTCAATCAATTAATCAGATATACTTATCTATATAGCTCAATTTCTGAAACACAGAATACTCTAAAAACGAATCCACTACTAAAAACGCAGTCGTTCATTTTCCAATCATGACATTTCTCCGCCACTCTCTACAAATCATTACAACTAACCACTCTATAACCTACGTTCTTGTTAATATAGTTGTTATTGTTGTAGTTGTCGATGCGATAAAATAAGATTCATTTCTAAGAAGATAAAACTATTCTTGCCAGGCACCTGACACGATTTTTAAATAAGCTGTAAGCAGTTTTATCGTTGAGTTCATGAATTTACACGAATAAAACATGCTTCATGGATCTCTATTATTATGCGTCAAACTTTTTTAATTTGTTTTTATCTTATATATTGGGAACATTTTTAAACAATATATCTCTTTTTTTACTGTAATTTTTTTGACACAATTTATGAAGCGAATGGCTTGGCTGCTGTTGTAAGAATAAAATTTAAAAATGCGTAAAAAAAATATTCTTTTTTTTAGTTAATCGGAAATAAAAGTTTATTTTTAAAAACTTACTGCAACTTGTTTTTTGAGTTTCATAAGTTTAATTAAAATATATTTAATAAGTAACTCTCAATTCTCACTGCTATCTGGAATTTAGTATTGAAAGGATTGTTTCACTGCTTTCTATCTACCATCAGTTGCCTCATAAATTAATAAACGCATGAAAGAAACACAGTCAATCAATCTCACTCACAAACCCAAAAATACCCAAAAATTATTAATAGCAGCACTCTAACAATAGAATACATTTTAAGAATAACAACATTGGAATAATAATAATAATAATAATAATAATAAGATTTATTCGTAAATAACGCGAAAGTCTTAGAAACGAATTTCGTTTTTCAACACGTCAGCAATGCATCAAAAAAAAAATATAAAAATACTTTTTAAAAAAATTGAAAACAAAAAAAAAGAGAGACTGAAAAATCACTCACAAAATGGTGAACTACTGTTGTTATTAAGGGATACTCTGCCTTCTAAAGAAATTTCAAGAAATCGATAGAGCAGGTAACTATAAATCGTAAATATACGTTGACTGTAGTGTTGCTGTTTGAAGTTGAGACTTCTCTTTCGGTGAAGCGCACGTCGTCGCTTCTTTAGCGACTTTGCAGTTGTCGAGTTGAATGCATTGTAATGGTTGTCGTTGTTGGTGGCGACGGTCGTTGTGGTGTGAAATGTTGACGAGTAAGGGTTGTGGTCCGTTTCGTTGTACCGCCATCTGCGCGTCATTTCGGTGGAATTTTTGAAATGTGTAACGTAAGAAGATGAGTTAATGCTGTTTAAATAACCATACCCATAATTACTGTTGTTCAGATTATTATTATTATTATTATTATTGTTGTTGTTGTTGTTGTTGTTGTTGTTGTTGTTGCTGTTGTTGTTATTGTTGCTGTTGTTGTATGTACGATTGTTGTAATCGTCGTGTTGACGCGTTCGGCTGGCACGATGACGCCAATGACGATGATGTCGAAGATGACGAAGTTTCATGTCGCCATCATTGCCATCGTCCTCGCCGTCATCGTAATAATCATAGTAATCGTCGTCGTAATAGTTGCTATCGTCGTCGTAATGAGAGTAGTGGTGGCCGCCGTAGTGTGGCGTGGTCATTTCGGCCGACATGCCAATGCTGTTTGAAAGTGGCGGTAAGAATGTAGTCGATGACGTCAGAGCAGTTGCTGATGCTGTGAAGATCGGTGACAACAATGGGACGGATGAGTTTATTAAAAATGCACTCATATCTGGTCGGGTGAAAAAAATTATGAAATAAATGAATTATTCATAAATACTGAGTGGTGGGTTAGTGTAATGGTTCTGTTGTTACGTTAACTGGGTTTGACTGCAAAGTGATCCTGACCGATCATATGCGGGGTTTGTGTGATGAAAGAAATATCATTATATAGCAGATGTACATAAAAAATGAAAAACAAAAAGCTTCAAAAACAAAACTATTTTCCTATTTGTCAATCACACTTTTTTCCTTTCCAGTTTCAGCATCAATCAGTTCATTTGTAAACAAGCACGTTGCATTTTAATGACTGTAGCACAATCATGCCATTATATAGATGTGTGTGTATGTGTGTGTGTGTTTGTGTGTGTGTGTGTGTGTTTGTGTGTGTGTGTGTGTGTGTGTGTGTGTGTGTACGTGTATGTGTACCTACGTATGCGTGCGTGTCTGCAAAATTTTTAAACAAATAGATCAGAAAGAAAAGCAATTGTAGAGAAAAGAAACTTGAGCAAGCGATGGAGGAGCAGAAATAGCACAAACAACCAACTCCAACAACAACCGTTACGTACTTGCATGCCTCTCTATAATAATAATTTATGGATGTTTCATCCTGACGTTCCATTGTTTTTAACCCATAAACATATTTGAAATTACACACACTCACGCATAATATTATACAAAATTATACAATTTTTATATAACTACATGTTAATGTTAACATACTTATATGTTTTGAAAAAAATGATAAAGAAAGAGAGAGAGAGAGAGAGAGAGAGAGAGAGAGAGAGAGAAAGAGAGAGGAGAGAAAAAAATGCAGGACGCAACTTCATCTAGTCAATCAATCAATCAGAGATAAACATCTTCCCGAAACTTGTTTGAATGCTTGTGCGATTTGTGTGCATGTGTGTGTCGTGTGTAAGTGTCTGTGTATAGGTGTGTGTGTGTGTGTGTGTCTGTGTGTGTGAGTATGTGTGTGTTTATGCTGATGCTGACAGACGAGTAAATTGAAGCATCTAAACCTCGGTCGGTCTCAATGAGTTTTATTTAAAAAAAGATTGAGCAATTAAAAGCATGTGCACGCAAGGTTAGTTTGTGTGTTTATGTATGTGTATGTAAATGTGTGTATATGCGTACGTGTATATATACAAATGTTAGTGTACAAGTTTGTATGCATGTGTGTCTGATTATTCAGTGCATGTGTGAGTGTGAGTGTATGTATGTGTGTGTGCGTATGTGTGTGTTTATGTGTTTATAAATATCTTTTACTAAAATATTCATAGAATTCTTTAAGATAGGATACAGTCAGTTTATGTTCACGTGTGTTTACATTTACAGCCTGTTTATGTTTCCATTGTGTTGGTGTTTTTTGAGTGTTTATGTATCCATTGAATGGGATTGCGTGTGTATGTGTACGTGCTGGGTGTGTGTATTAATATATGTGTGTGTGTGTGTGTTTACTAAACATTAACGTGTTCGAATACAAAAGAGATCCCCACCAATCACATAATGCATATACACTGTGTGTTAGTTATTTTTTTTAGAGAATACGAAAAAAAATTTGGAACAAATAAATAATATTTATTAAAAAAAATAATGAAAATAAATAAAACTTAGACCACAAAATAGTGTGTGGAGTGATTGAATGATTAATAAAGATAATGGGCTGCAGTGTAGAAAATGATGTAAAGGCTAATAAAAGTGCACCAGTGTGTATAAATCTATCACAGTAGCACTAATACACCGCCTGATTAACAACCTGATATAACTTTACAGTTCGCAAACATTATCATCTGTTAACTGTATTAAAAATTATATAAACAAAACTTTGGAAAAAAAATATGTAATTTATGATATGCAATTTAGAATAAAGTTTATATAATCAAGTCAAACATAGAGTAAGTAACAAGGTATGTTGTAATATGGAAAAGTTCCCTTGAGTCTTAAAGTTACATTTGTTACCATTGATACCCATATAAAAATATTAAAAATTTTAAATTTACCAAAAAATTAACCCATGGAGATTTTCGTCGTCAACATTTAGTAGGTCGGGGTGTTATTAAATTCCCCTGTTATAATGTCATATAAATTATTATCATATGCTACATATAATAATATGATTTGGGAAAATGCTGGTGAATTTAGATGGCTGGTTTGAAAAGTTTGTTATAATCTAAAATGAATCAAAAATTTGAAAATGGATATCTATATTCAAATAAATAAACAAATATATAAAAATATAATTTAAAGAAGGAATGAATGACTGAATGATCAATCGAAAGAGCAAAAAGGAAGACAGATAAAAAAAAAGATGAATTAGTGAATGAACAAAGACTAGAAAATGTGAGTGAAAGACGAATAGGAGAATGAGTAACAAGGATTTAAATGAACATTTTAATGGTCGAATAAATCAATAATCAAATATATAAATTACCAGACAATCAACCAATCAGAAATCAACTGATTGATTGGTTGGTTGGTTGGTTGGTTAGTTGGTTGGCTGGTTGGTTGGTTGGTTGGTTGGTTGGCTAGATGGTTGGTTGGTTGATTGATTGATTGACGGATTGATTGAATGGTTGAAGACAATTATCAAGCTCATACATAAGCAGCAAGGAAAAAGTTCAGGCATAAATATAGTCGTATTAAATGAAATATGCAAATCACAAATGAATGAATGAAAGAGAGTAACAAATAGACTGCGGATAAATAAATGAGTAAATGAATGAATGAATGAAGGAACGAACGAACGAACGAACGAACGAACAAATGAATGAATGAATGAATAATGAATGAAAGTACAAGAAAAGTTTTGCACCGAAACATTCAAAGAAACTAACCAAGCCAACTCACAACGACAACGACGATGATGAGGAAGCATCCGATATATTTGTACACACACGTGCACAACACACGTACATTTATTTATTTATTTATTTATTTATTTATTTATTTATTTATTTATTTATTTATTTATTTATTTATTTATTTATTTATTTATTTATTTATTTATTTATTTATTTATTTATTTATTTATTTATTTATTTATTTATTTATTTATTTATTTATTTATTTATTTATTTATTTATTTATTTATTTATTTATTTATTTATTTATTTATTTATTTATTTATTTATTTATTTATTTATTTATTTATTTATTTATTTATTTATTTATTTATTTATTTATTTATTTATTTATTTATTTATTTATTTATTTATTTATTTATTTATTGGAAGAAGCACAAAAAAGTAAACATAATACTTGTGATAGTGCCTTAACTAAAGTTGTCCTTTCAACCAAGTTCAACAAAAAATTCAACAAAGTTAATTTAAAATGAAGAAATTAAAAATGATGGTAATTCGTGCACGCGAACATACGTCACAAAAATTTATACATTTGCAGTTCAAAAGTAAATAATGTTCGCCTCCCATAATATTGACAATTAAATAAATAAGGATTGGATCGACACGACAAATTCACAGTAGAGGTTCATTACAGAAACAAATTCAAATATCAATTTTGGCATATTTTAAAAAGTTCATCGTTAAAGGATCATTACATAGGCAAATGCGAGAATCATGATGTTATTAACTCATTATGAAAAATTTATCGTAGAAAGTCTATTACAAAACAAATTCTATTTTTATAAAATGTTTACCGTAAAAGAACTATCACACACATTCATTTTCATTTTGAAAGTTTACCGTAAAAAGTTTACCGTTCGAAGCATATTCATGCTCCCTCAAGTACGTTAGATCCATAATTCACTCATGCACGCACACTCATGTCCACACATTCACATCCATCCATACACATTCATGCCCACTCATATACATTCATATAGATTCATACACATTCATGCCCATTAATACACTTTCATGCCCATTAATACACATTCATACCCTTTCATACACATTCATAACATATTCGTGCTCCATATCAAAGTGGCCGTCTTTCTTGTTATTGATACTATATGCACGCACATAACACGCACATAACACGCAAACGGAAGCATCCTTAACTCACAAACACATACTTACGCAACTTACACGCACACGTACGTACACAAAAATATACCAACAAACCTTTCACTCACATATAATGGATTTTGAGATCAATACAAAACCATCCAGACACGTACATACACACACACACACACACACACACACACACATACATACATACATACGCACACATATACACACATACATACATACATACATACATACATACATACATACATACATACATACATACATACATACATACATACATACATACATACACACATACAAAAAAAACAAATTGCACACTACAAGCGCATACTTATAAACATTTTTAATAATCATATATGCTCGTTAAACAGCAGCACGATTATAAGTAAG
The DNA here is from genome assembly GCF_000326865.2 of Helobdella robusta. Classification (NCBI taxonomy): domain Eukaryota; kingdom Metazoa; phylum Annelida; class Clitellata; order Rhynchobdellida; family Glossiphoniidae; genus Helobdella; species Helobdella robusta. The sequence continues at coordinate 4,247,896 of NW_008703718.1, read as the reverse complement.
TATTAATTCTGAGTGGTGATGGTTTTCAAATGAGTTTCTAGAAATTGCAGGCCGTTGTTAAATTTTATTCTTCTGTCTCATTCAGTGTAGTTTTGAGTTTATTAGTTGAGTTAATATTCAGAGCCATGATTCGAGAATTTCTGTACACACATGCCTGATCTGGTTAACGACAAGGCATACCACGCAAGCATTTTCAAAGAAACATTTTATAGCACGCATACAGATACACACAAACATTAAAATAAATATCTCTTATACATACTCACACACACACCACACACACGCCACACACACACCACACACACACACACCACACACATTGTCACAAAATACATAACCGAACAGTGATAACAACTATTAGCTACTATTATTATCAAAATTTCTTCAATTATACATAGAAAAAAATATTTGTAAGGAGGTTGTTGAACCTTGTTTAAATGAATTTCAATTGATACCTGGAAAACAAACAAACGAACAAACAAACGAGCAAACGAACGAACGAACCAACTTTTTCCCCACTACCATACGCGAACTTGTTGGCATCAATATGATGTCTCCGCGTTCTACAACATTGCTACAAATAAATTTTAAACCTTAAGTCGTAATATATATAATTAATAATAATAACCAATTCACAGATACAAACACAAGCATACAAACACACACAAAAGCAAACATACAAACACACATACAAAAGTAAACCTACAAACATACAAACACACAAATACAAACGTACACACATGACGCCATCACAAACACAACTTACGTAGTTGTTCAATTAAAGGAGAACAATTTATCA
>NW_008703718.1:4236020-4246656 GCF_000326865.2 Helobdella robusta | reverse complement strand
TGTAATATATATATATATATATATATATACATTTGTTTGCAAGTGTGTGTGTGTGTAAAATGTATGTCTGTGTGTGTTTGTGTATGTGTGTGTGTGTTTGTGTGTGTGTGTATGTGTTTGCACTGGCATCAATCGTACAAGCTTCCATCAATAATGCACAAACATGACCAGTGACCTACTATGAATGACATCGGAGATGATGATGGTGATGATGATGATAACGATGATGATGGTGATGATGGTGATGGTGATGATAACGATGATGATGATGATGATGATAACGATGTTGATGGTGATGACACGATGGTGATAACGATGATGATGATGATAATAATGATGATGATGACGACGACGATGACGATGTCATCATGAGGGAAATTGATGACGAAAATGACGATATAGAGAACAATGACCTTGTTGACGACGATGATGATGACAATAATGATGATGACGACGATGATGATAATTCAATAGTGCCAAATAAAATATTTTTCCTAACTTGAATTTAAAATGAAAGTATGCCACGCATTTCAAGTCCATATTTGAGAAGAGCGACTTACTCACCTCAATAAGAAAATAATATTATTTTATTATTTTATGAGAATTAATTAAAAATTTAAAATAAAAACTTATAAAAACAATTGAAGACAGACGTGCCAACATTAATTCAAATTAAAATATTCGGCTAAAATGTGTGATCCAGTTTGAAAAAAATTATTAGAAACGCAAATAGTTCTTATCGTATCGCCCCGTGTTTTTAGTCGTTTATTTGTTCATTCATTTGTTCGTTAGTTCGTTCGTTCGTTCGTTCATTCATTCGTTCATTTGTTCGTTCGTTCGTTCGTTCATTCATTCATTCGTTCGTTCGTTCGTTCATTCGAAACGAAACGAAACGAAATTTCATTCGTTCATTCGTTCATTCATTCATCTATTAATTCAATAAATTATCTATTTTTTCATTCATTCATTCATTTGTTCATCTGTATTAGATCGTTCATTCACTCATTTGTTCATTCATATCAAAAAAGAATGTTTGGTGAGGAATCTAAACAAAACAACACCGACCACAACATTAACAATAATTACAATATCATATACAACTACTACAACAACAAATACAACAACAACAATAACGAATACAACAACAATGTAACCACAACTTAACAATGGCATTAATAAATTAACAACGTCAACAACAAAACATCAAAATAAAAACAAGAATGACATCGGCAGCAACTAAAACACAACTACAATAATTACATTATCAACGACTTCATCAACAACAACAACAACTACCACTGCTACTACTACAAAAAGTACAACCTCAACAGCATCAACAATCACACACACATTTACAAAGAGTCTTATCAATATTCTTAGATAGGGAGAAAAAATTGAAAATTTAAACATGAAAATAAAAAATCACTGTGAGAAAAAAAATATCCATACTTTCGAATGAGATTTATGAATTTGTCTCGATCTGAATGAACTAGCCTGGAATACTTTTATCAAATAAAAAATTAAAAATTTATTCATATGTATGTACAAATATCTGACATCAATTCAAAAGTTGAACTATCGTTATCGCATGCTCTATTGTACACAAACTTACACACACACACACACACCACACACTCACAAATAACACACACACACATGTACACACACACACATGTACACACACACACTACACTTAGTAAACACATAATTTTTACATGTATATAATATAACATACTTACATATAAATTGTGTGTAAAGTTAAACTGTGTGTGTATGTGCGTGCGTGATTGCGTGCGTATGTGAGTGTGTGTGGCTTGCGTGTGCTTACTGACTGCAATAGTGTGTGTGCTTTATCGCCTGATCACTACCATATATCAAACTTATGAATGAATGAAATGACAAAATTATTAATGAATGACTCTTAAAATAAACCTAAACATTTCGAAATTTTAAACGTTTGATGTTAAAATTTTTATTCAATGTTTGTATTCTATCCATTGTTGTTAAGCAGCTGGAGAAATTGCTAATCACATTAAAATGACAATAACATTAAGAAGAATGACGATGTTGAAGGATTTGTTGAGAGAGAGAGAGGATAACGACGATTAACGTGATAATGTTACCTTACCATAATTATCTTAATGATAAAAATAAAATAATCATAATTACAATAAATATAATAATAATAATAATAATAATAACAACAATAACAACAATAAGCTTGATAAATTTCAAATCTCAAATTAATTTTCTCAAAATTATATTTTCTGGCTCTACGCCATAGGATAATAATAATAATAATAATAATAATAATAATAATAAGAAGAAGAAGAAGAAGAAGAAGAAGAATAACAATAATAATAATAACAATTATAATAATAATAATAACAATTATAATAATAACAATAATAACAATAACAACAACAATAATAATAATAATAATAACAATAATAATAATAATAATAATAACAATTATAATAATAACAATAATAATAATAATAATAATAGTAACAACATCAACCAGAGTCCATAGCACGGACGACAACGAGCGACGTTACCGTCGGTTACGAATCAATCAATGAGATGACGTCAGCAGTATCGATGACGTCATCACCATCAAAGTATTAATTATTATTATCTGACTCAAAAAAATCAGCGCCAGCGTTGAGGATTAAGATCAAAGAGCTTAAAAAACACATCGAAAAAATCGAAAAATCAATCAATTAATGAAAAATGGAACAAAACAAAAATAAGCCATAAAAAATTAAACATAGAACAAAAACCAAACTAAAACAAAGAATAACAAAACCAATAAATAACAAACCAGAGAACAGCCTAAACAGAAAACAAAGAATAATATAATAACAAAAAACGTGTATCATGATAACTCAATAAGTCAATGTTTATCGTTGGAACCAGGTATAAGCAGTCGAACCAATCATAAAATTTAGTGCAAGTTATTTCGTCTAGTCAGTATTTCCTCCTTCCTCTTCTCTTCCTCTCTTTCATTCTCTCTCACTTTATATTTTCTTTTCGTCTCTTTTCCTTTCTCTTTCTCTCTCTTTATCTTTAATCTGTTTCATTTATTTTTTTTATTCCTTCAATTCATCTACTTATCTACATATAATATCAATCCATTTATTTGCCAATCTCTCAATTGAGCCATTCATCTATCTTCCATCCATCTATATATCTAGATATCTGTCTGTTTGTCTGTCTAAATATCTATAGATTCACACAACCGTCCAACCATTTGTCTCTTATTTCATTCATCCATCCATCAATCTTCCCGTTCCTTCATCTCTATATCCATTTATCTATTTATCCATGCATCTATCAAATTATCCATTCACTCATCCATTCATCCATCCATCTATCCATCTCACACGTACATATGCATTCATTTATACACGCACAAACACGCACAAACACAGAGACAGACAGACAGAGTAACATTTGATAAGTGTGAAGAAGGCGAAACATTATCCATAATAAGACACAAAGATGATTAATCCGAATTTATTCATGGATATCATCTTCATCATCACCTCTGCAGCAATAAGAGCAATAGATATATGGGTATGTGTACTTGCATATGCACGCGCTTATGCAAGTACACATACACACAAATATATACACAAATACACACATACATCATTTCATTAATAGCTCACTAATTCACTTTGAAACGAAGCGAAACGAAACGAACTTTTAAAAGGATAACCTCTGATTTGTTTTATGGCTTATAAAAATATTATCGTTGATAACATTTGCTTTGAATACGTGCGTGCACCTATGCGTGTATGTGTGTGTGTGTGTGTGTGTAAGGGCATGTGTGTGTGTGTGCCTGAGTGTGCGTGTGTTCATATACAAGAACACCTACAGAACTTTTAACACTCTTTATATAAAAATACAATTAAAATATGCGTAAAAAGGAGGGCTGTTATGTTTTCTGTTGTGCGTGCGTGCGTGTGCGTGCGTGTGCAGTAAAATAAATATACAATTAAATATGAATTAAATAAAAAGCGAGAACCTCAGACAAGCATGTTTTGGAAATAACGTTTAAACAGTAGGCTCAAGTCTCGAAGTTTGGCTAAGTTCAATGCCATGAATTTTAAGTTTCAGTTGGCAAGGCAAACTATGTAGACGCTCCAATTTTTATTTATTCTCACTTTTTTTTCTCTCATTTCATTTCAATTGAAATTATAAAAAAAAAACTCAACGAATGTGATAAGGAGAGAAGGCAATCAACGTGTTAGATGATGGAGACAGTTACCTTTAGTAACGGCGAGGTGTCTGTGTGTGTCTGTGTGTCTACGCATGTGTGTCTGTGTTTCCGTGTCTGTGTGTGTCCGTGTGTTAGTGCATGAGTGTTTGTCTGTATTACCCTTTAAAAAATTCTGTCTACGAAATGAAATAATGAATGACGCAATCCGATGTTTCTATAGCTACTATGTCTCACAAGGCAGAACGTCACTACTACTATAGTTTTTTTTACTAGCTACTTCTACTACTACTACTGCTACGACGACGACGAATACTACTACTACTACTACTGCTGCTGCTAAAAAAAATAATAATAATAATAACAATAATAACGCTATTAATGAATCTTATGTACTTTGCCTAATACTAATGTATCTCTACTGCTATTACAACAACTTCTAAGCGTTTTAATTAAAACCATCGTTACAATTAATAAGACTTGAAAAAAATTTAACAAACAACAACATCCACAGAATGCAGTTAATGTCTTTAAAAATTGCATTAACAACGAGATGACAACAACAGAACGGCAATAACGAAACAACAAAAAAAACCTCAATAGAAATACCGAAACAACAACAAAAACATCAAAAGAAATACCGAAACAACAACCGCAACAACCTCAACAAGCCACATGCTTCTATAATTGCAACATTTTAAAACAACAATAAATCAATGCTTTCCGTTCAACACCTTCTCTTATCTTATATGGTTCATTTTAGAACCTTAAAAAAGTTTGTTTTGAGATTTAGAGTACGTCTGTATGCATGAATTTAACTTCAAATATTTTTCACGCGTTTATGTTTTCAGTTGAGTTGCTTGTGTTATGATTATTTATTCATCATTCATCGACGATGCATTGTGTTGAGTGCATTGGTAAGAAAGTGAGTGAGGGAGTGAATGAATGAATAAACAAATAAATGAATGAACAAAAAAACAATTTAATTATTTAATTAATGAGTGAATGAAAAATAAACAATTGGGCGAATGTATCAATGAATGAATCCAAGCAAATGAATGTGCGATAAAAATAGAGAACTAAATGATGAGATGAAAAACGAAGTCGATGAAATTGGTTAATGAACGAATGGATGAACGAACGACGAACGAGCGAGCGAGCGAGCGAACGAACGAACGAATAAATGAATGAATTAATGAGTCAATATTTTGACATTAAAAAATTAGGAAAACATCATATTAATTTCAATGAAGATAAGACAAAAACATAGAGTTTATCATCATCGTCGTCGTCATCAACAACAAAAACATCATCATTTTCATCATCAACAACAAAAACATCATAATTTTCACCATAATTACTGACATGGCAATGTTAGTCTATTAATTTATCAGATATCTACCATTACATATCACGCTTCATTAATTAATCTATTAGAAAACAAAGATATATATAAAAATGATGTGTGTGTGCTTGTGTGTGTACGTGTGTGTGCGCGCGCGTGTGTGTACGCGTGTGTGCATTTATGTGCGCGTGTGTATGTGTAGTTTTATTCAAAGATAATATAATAATAAACTACATTCTTTATAATTAATTCCAAAATACTTGACAAGTGAACGCTGACAAACGTTCGTAAATTAACTTCCATATCTCACATTATTATCAACCAATAGCTACTGCATGATGATAACAATAAGAATAATAATAATAATAATTATAACAACAACAATATAATAACAATAATAATAACAATAATAATAAAAATAATAACAATAATAATAATAACAACAATATAATAACAATAATGATAGCAATAATTTAATAAATAAGAAAAATCATATGAATTATTATGAAAATAAAAACTAAAGTAATAATAAAGATAATAATAATAATAATAATAATAAATGAATATTAGCAATAATCATAATATAAATAATAGTATAATAGCATAAATAACAACAGAGCGTGTAAAAAATAAGTAAGTTTTTTACTTAAAATAGAAAGATTAAGCGGCTAATAAATAAATCAGAAGATGAAAGAATGAAGCGAATGAACGAAGGAAGGAAAATTACTATTGTAAAATTTTTAGAAAATATTTATTTATCAAACAAAAATAAAGTTAACTCCAAGGGCATAAATCTAAAATAATCTAAAGGAACAAAAGAAAAGTCAAATGAATGAATGAATCGATGATGATGATGATGACGATGATGACGACGATGGTGAAGACGACGACGACTATGATGATGAGGAGGCTGACGATGATGATGACAACGAATACGACGATGATCACCATCATCATAATCCACATCACCATCATCATCATCATCATCATCGTTACAAATTAATCTTCCAAACAGCCAATCATACTGTCCGTCATGTTTATTTAATACTCCCAAAGGACTTTTCCACAACACTGCACACACAGCTATCCATCCTTAATTCATTTGCCAAAGGTTCAGTTGGCTCAGGGGTCACTCAGTGCAGGGAAAGGTCGTTTAGTGTAAGGTAAAGATCATTTAGTGCAAGGTGAAGGTCATTTAGTGTAAGGTGAAGGTTGGTCGGTGGTGCTTCATAGGTCACTTATTGTGATTCTGACTTGCTGACCGCGTTTTATATTATTTACTAACATTTACCATACAAATATAAATTATATTCTAAATATGAAGAGACATACGCAAACGCACACCTACACATGTTTGTACACGCACGCACGCACATATAACCAAAGAAACAAACATGCTTCGGGCAATATCACATCCAATCACTATTTTTCCAAAACAGAAACCAGAGGAAGACCAGTTAAAAAATAATTTAAAAATTTCAAATACACAGAAATGTGATTGCTCGCTTTTGTGTGCAAATCTAATTAAATGGATGTAATGGAGCAGGTGTGTGTTTGTATGCTTGGTTGTTTCATTGTTTGTATGTGCGCGAACGTTTGTATAAATGTTTGTCTGTATGCGTTTATATATGTGTATGTTTTTTATATATGTTTGTATATGTACTGAACATGTTTGTGCATACGCATGTAGACACATTATTCTTCATAATTCCATAAACGTGATAGAATGTGTGTACGTAGGTATTAAACAGAAGCACGTGCACACGAACATTTATTATACACGTGCAAACATCTAATTCCCGTGCGTCTGTGAGGCAAACAAACAGTTGAAATCCGTGTACGTGTGCAAGCAAACACTGCTGAATGATGAGAAAATGATTTTTTTGTTGGTTTAATTAATTTGAAGCGTGAAGCAAATACGCCCCATATATTGCATGTGGTATGTTTGTGATATTTGAACTGTTTTTTATAAAAAAAAACACCATTGTTTCATACAGATACAAATGAAAAATACAAAAACACAAAGCATTGTACAAATTACAAACTTAAACAACCAAGCCCCAACACAAACTGATAGAGAAAGAAACTGATAGAGAAAAACTCGTTCATGGAAAGAAATACACATATACATAACATACACACGCACATATACACACACATGCACGCACACACGCAAACTGCATGTTTACGTTTTCAAATAGTATTCTTGCCTAGAAATAAAAAGTATAATAAGATGATTATTACCGTTTGAAGGCTCCTGCAATTATTGGCCAATCACGTACTTACATAATTTTCCTACATATTTACTTACAAAAATGTGCGTGCGTGTGTGCGTGTGTGTGTGTGCATAAATTTATCAACCCAAAATATTATAAGTTCTGGCATGTGTAATCATAAAAAATGCAAGTGCATGCATGTATACATACATTGATGATAAATTAATAAAATATACTCACACATGTTTGTGCACGTGTAAGTGTCTGTGCGTGTGTGTATGCGTGCGTGCGTGCGTGTGCGTGTATTCACACACAACGATATGCTATAATTATAATAACATTGAAACGGGAAATTTAATAAATTTGAATTAAGAATGCAACAGCCAAAACAAAAATTGTGCATTTACATTTTTCAATTGTAATTCACATAAACAAGTACGTTGCCGATCTCTCTCTCTTTATCTCTCACTCTCTCTCTCACTCTCTCTCTCACACTCTCTCTCTCTCTCTCTCTGTGTGTGTGTGTGTGTGTGTGTGTGTGTGTGTGTGTGTGTGTGTGAGTAAGTTAATGTGTGTGAGTAAGTTAATGTGTGTGTGTGTGTAAGTTGGTGTGTGTGTGTGTGTGTAAGTTGGTGTGTGTGTGTCTGTGAATGCGCGTTGATTTGCACTTTGGTGTATTGGTATATTATTTATGCGGTTTTGTGTCTTGTATTGTCACAGATGTACTACGATAATAATTAATTAATAATTAGTAATATTATTATCATAGTAGCAGTAGTATTTGTTGTTGCAGTAGTAATAGCAGTAGTTGTAATAGTAATAGTAGTAATAGTAGTAGTAGCAGTTGTTGTTGTAGTATTAGAAGTAGTAGTAGTAGTAGTTGTTGTAGTAGTAGTAGTAGTAGTAGTAGCAGTAGTAGTAGTAGTAGTAGTAGTAGTAGTAGTTGTAGTAGTAGTAGTAGTAGTATAACAATTATATAGTAGACCGACCATTCATAAATATTATGATTAATATTAGCTTAATAAAGCTGAACCTCGACAATAACAACCACAAACAAACAATAATTACTTGACGACAATAGTGATAATAATAATAATAATAATAATAATTATTATTATTATTATTATTATTATTATTATTATTATTATTATTATTATTATTATTATTATAGAAGTTTAGGTAGGAAATGAAGACGTCTGATAATGAGAGTCCAACCAACGTTGAATGTGCATTGAATAATTATGGAGCTATTTGTGTTTGTGTATGTCTGTATTTGTGTGTATGTTTGTATATATACATGTGCATATTTGTATATTAGTGTGTGTGTGTGTATTTGTGTGCGTGAATGTGTATGTCTGTTTGGGTGTCTAGGTGTATTTGGGCTAATAAATGTGTGTTCATGTTTTATGTATGTGTATCTATGTATGTACGTGTTTGGGTGTATGTATCTGTGCATGCATGTGTGTAATTGTTTGAATGAACATGTGTGTGTGTGTGTGTATCTGCACATGTATGCATGTGTACGTGTGCTTATGTGTGTTTGGATGAATTGTTTTATGTGTTTTATGAACCTTATATCGGCTGACTGGTTGATATTATTATTGTTGTTGGTGTATCATTGTTCAAATTGATGTTGTGATTGTTGTTGTTGGTGTTGTCGTTATTATAATTGCAGTAGATAATGTCAAAAAATATCTCATAAATCACAGCTAATGTTACGGCATTTGTCTTCATTCATTATATATTTGATGTCATGTATCGTAAAATTAGTCACAAACAAATTGAATAATAATAAATGAAGGAGTGCAGTAGAAGTAATATTGAGATAAATAATAGAAATAGTATAGAAATAGTATTAATAGTGGCAGTAGTAGTAGAGATTTACTAAATACATACGTAGTGGTAGCAATTTTAGTGGTAGCAGAAATAACATTGGTGTCTTTGTTGTACTGAAAGTTATTACTTTAGTTTTAGTTAGTTTTAACTTCTGTAACGGCTCTGAGTGTAATTCTCTACTCCTAATTCTAAGTAACATAAAATAACTTTTAAAAAAAATTACTGTTCGTCGCGAGTATTTTATTATAACAAATTTAATGCCAACAGTCGAATAAATATTGGTGATGATTTGAAATGATTTTTGCCTTCAAATTCTCCAAAAGTTTTTTTTTCATATCAAATTTACAAAAAAGAAAACAATAAAACCAAACAAAAACTGAAATTGTAATTAAGAACCGCCCCCGCATACAAACACACACAGGCAAACCCACACATACACACACACAGACACACATACAGACACACACAGACACACAAACAGACACACACAGACACACAAACACACACAGAGAAACACACAGATACACAAACATCATTCACTCACTAAAACCTAAAAACATATAGAATGGAAATTGCAATATAAAATATTAACGCAGTCATTTTAAATTTAGAAAACAAAGTTCTCTCTCTCTCTCTCACTCTCAAAAAAAATTTGCGTGGTGCAGTAATTGATGGGTGTAGGAACAGAAGAATAAACAAAAACATGTGAATAACATACGAAAAAAAAGAAACACTGAAAAAAAAACAATACAAAAAGTTACAAACGTGCAAACAACTTTTGAAAGGTAAAAAATAGTTAATAAATCATAAGTTAGGATGAGAAAGAGAGAAAGAGAAAGAGAGAGAAAGAGAAAAAAGAGAGTGAGGGAGGGAGAGAGAAATAGAAAGACATAAAGAGAGGGTGAGAAGAAAAAAGAGAGAGTTTGTTTGTTGCCATTTTTGTCATTATCAATTTTTAATTTTCCTGAAACATCTTTCAATCCTTCATCCTTTCAATGGTATGAGTGTGTGTGT
>NW_008703718.1:4202492-4235970 GCF_000326865.2 Helobdella robusta | reverse complement strand
ATGATTCCTTCTATGTTTTATGGGTGGCTAAAAATAGATACAGAAAAACTTTTTTAAACAATATGAAATTGCACATTATGACGGATGAATGAATGGCGTATATTCCGCTTTCATTAATACTAACATTAATGTTGATGTGTGTGTGTGTGTGTGTGTGTGTGTGTGTGTGTGTGTGTGTGTGTGTAATCGTGCCAGATATAAACAAACAAACCTTAAGCAATGGATAAAATATTATTCTACAGATAGAACCAAAATTTTTGTTAAATTTATGCAAAGTTAAAATTTTTTACTGTTGTTAACAGAAGAAGTAGTAATAATACATATTTTTCTGTTACATTAATCACAATTTATTTTTACTATATTTCCTTCTACCAACTACAATACTATGAACACCGCTACTACGAGTAAATGTGTCGTTGTTCCTATTACTACTCCTACTATAACTACAACAACAGCTACTACTTCTACTATTGCAGCTGCAACCACAAGTACTGCTACAACTACTACTGCTGCTGCTTCTACTAATGTTTTATTACTATTACTAAAACTCTCTATTGTATGGTATTGTTTCTCATTCTCTCTACTGCTGCTACTACTACTGCTGCTACTACTGCTACTACTGCTACTAGTTCTACTACTACTACAACTACTACTACCGAGATTAAATTGAAATGCAGGTATGGAAAGAATTTTTTGAATGCTTATTAAATTCTGCTAATAATAATCACAACAATAACAATAATAATAATAAAATAGTAATAATAATAACAACAACAATAGCATAAAATAACAATAATAATAATAATGATAACAATAATAATAATAATAATAATAATAATAATAATAATAACTATAACAATAATAACAACAATAGCAATAAATGTGATAGCAGACACAATAAAGGAACAATTACATCAACGTTAAATACTAAAGGGAAAAAAGTTAACGTTAAGAGAAGACATTAAAGCCATTTATAAAACCCTATTACCGTGGAATAAAAGAAATAAAAATATTAAATAATAATAATGATAATGAATAAAATAATAATAATAAAATAATATTAAATAGCAATAATAAGTATGACAAAGAGTGAAATATTAACAAACCAGCAAAAAGCGATCCTATTTTAGCGTTATGTAAATATTATATTAAAGTATCTATTATCACCATACTATTATTATTATTATTAAATTATTATTATTTATTAATAGTAGTGGTAGTAGAAGTAACAGCTGTAGCAGCAACAGCAATATTAGTAGTAATGATAATCATCATCATTATTAAGATTATTATTATTATTTTGATTATTATTATGATTATTATAATTATTATAATTATTATTATTATTATTATTATTATTATTATTATTATTATTTATAGTGTTTATTTGCCTGCCTCCCCTCAAAGCTATTTTTAAGGAAACGATAAAAAAATCTTCAGCAATTAGCTCTAACTCTTTGATAACAGGAGAAAAAAGAAAAGAAATAAAACAAAAAGAAAGAAACACACAGAGAAAGACAGGTAGACCGAGTCGGAAAAACAGACAGGTAGATAGAGACTGAGAGACAGAGACAGACGGACAGACAGACACGAAAAGTAAAAGTAAAGAAAAAAGAGAGAGAAGAGTTGAAAAATTGATGTAAAAAAACAAGAAAAAATATAAAATTGATGATGGAAGCGATTAAATAAAAAACTATTGAAATGTGAGAGAGTCAAGGAGGGTAAAAAAGAGAGATGAAAAGAAAGAGAGAGTGAGTAAAAAGAAGAGGACAAAAACAGAAAGAACGAAAAACATCAAACTGCACTAGATGGATGGAAGGATTTGGTTTAGTTTTCTTAAAAAGATGTTTTGATTTTTTCGTTCAATCTGACACTTTCAGACATTCAAAAATAATAATAAAAAGACGTTAACCACATCAGTGAAGATGGTAAACAAATGAACAACCACAACCACAACAGCAACAACCACAACAACAACAACAGCGGCAACAACACACATCAAAAACGACAAATGACAACAGTAATTCGAAATTTTTTTCAAGTAGTGTATTTTTAGCAGATAAACACCAACATGTATATTAAATCAAATGTAAATGTTAAAGAAACAACACCAAGAATAAATTTCCTTTGAATAACATCACAAAAAAAACTTATAGACTCGTTGGAATCGTAAAAAAAATAAAACAACAACGAAAACAAAAAATAATAACAAAACAACAGCAAAACATTGAAGAAAAAAAAACAATAAAAAACCTTAACCAAACAACAACAGTAGAAGCAGCGTTAACAACAACAAATACTACTACAACAACAACAACAACAGAAATAACAACACAACAATAACAACAAAAGAGCATGCACAGGCAGACACATAAAGATCACGGGTAAAAAAACATTTAGTTAATATCTGCAATGCCAGAAAATTGATTTATAAACTCCGTCGGCTCGCTTCGACACACCACAACACACCACAAAACAACAAAGTCATTCATTCTCAAACTCAAACACAAACAAATCATTCAGACATATTTCGTATGTATGTATGTGTGTGTGTGTGTGTGTGTGTGTGTGTGTGTGTGTGTGTGAGGTGTTTGTGTTTGTGTGTGTGTGTGTGTGCGTGTGTATCTGTTTGTGTGTAAAGGTGTGTGCCTGCACAAAAACATTGTGAATTCAAAACGTAAATGTCTATTTGTATACTGATTCTGTATGCACACGCTATGTGTAAAATCTGTAGAAGAATTTAGAAATGAAAGTCAGAAAATAAATGCAGCAAACATATAAAACACGTACGCACACATACACACACGCACACATACATATATACATACACGTACAATACGTACACATGCATACATACAAAACTGCTAACAGGCAAATAAATATCCGAAAGAAAGTTGACCTCATTACTCAAACACAAATGTCATGAAGTTGTATTGATATATATCGTGATATTGGAAATATCCGTGCGTCAAATTTTGATAAAAATTATGATAAAAAGTGACATTGGCCAAAGAACTTGACAAACAAAGAGTTGGAACGTTGATGACCTCCGGGTCAAACTGGACACTGTCTGGTCAAGATGACGCCAAAATTAACGACAACATGTCAACCAATTAATCACTTAATTGCCAATCAATCAATTAATAAATTGGTCAATCAATTAATTAGTCAATCGATCAAATAGTTTTGCAATTAATTCATCAATCAATTTGATCATTCAATCCTTTCTTCTAAACAATCTATTTTTCATTCAAACTACGTTTTAATCAATCAATCAATCAATTAGTCATTCCATAAATTAATCAAATTTTTATTTAGTCAACCTTTCAATCAATCAATCAATCGATTGATTGACTGATTGATTAAACTTTTTTTGAAAACAACCACACAACAAAGAATCACACACGTCAAAAGTGCGAAGTACGAATGAAACGTGCAACGATAAACATCTCACTCAATTAAATAATCTTTCAAAACTCGACAACCAGCGTTGAAAAGCCACAAAAAAATGGAATTTATCCGGATAGGACTTTTAGTTTTTCGTTTTCTGTTGTTGTGTTGGCGTTTGTTGTTGTTATGTTAATGTTTGTATTGTATCGTTGTTGTTGTTGCTGCTGCTGTTAATGCATCCTAGTTGTTCTGCAACTGTCAGTTATCTGCCAAACAGTCAATCCATCAACAACTTTTTGGCCGTAGATTTGTACTTACGCACACATACACACAAACACACACACGCACACATACATACACACGCACGCCCACACACGCACAAATACACATACTCGCCCACGCACACAATCACACTTACAGACACACAAACACACATAACTTTTGGGAAAATATGTGTGAAAAAAGAACAAAACACAAAAACAAATAAACATGGATTAATTTTATTTTTAATATTATTGTTACATACAGTTTCATGTTACTCGTACAGATTATTGAGAAATGAATCAACAAACAATGATGATGATGACGACGACGACGATGATGATGATGAAGATGGTGAAAACATAGATGGTGTATGACTGAATTATCGAATTCAATATTACATTAGTTCAATAAACATATACAATCACACACAGGCACGTACACTTATTCGCAAACATATATATATATATATATATACATATATATATATACATATATAAACAAAAAACAAAACAAAAGCAATCAAATTTTATATATATATATATTCCCACACACACATACATTACATACACATTCATACACACACACACACACACACACACACACACACACACATACACACATATATGTAAGCATATTTTGAAAACCAGTGCAAGCAACTTACAAGATGTGAATATTATTAACTAATTTTACCTTACACTATTATTATTCTGTTTATCATTTTGTTTGTTTATTATTATTACTTTATTATTATCGATGTCAATACTATTATCATTAACATTGTGGTTGTTGTTGTTACTATTATTAATGTTATTGTTATATCCTTACCGTGAATTTGTTGGACTATTTAACCATCACATACACGCACAGACAAACACTTACACATACACACACCCACAAACGAATACACACGCACACAGATACACACAAACAAACAAACAGACAGACGTTTATTTATCTTTCCAGTGACCAAAGTTATTTATGCGCTATTAAAATATCTGTGTGCACTTTACAATGATATGTGTGTGTGTGTTTGTACGTGCGTGTGTGTGTGTGTGTTTTGTTGGTTTGTTTGTATGTCTGTGTTGTTTTCTTTTCATGTTAGCTTATTAATTCATTTTCAATATCAATACTCTGTTATATACTGTTATATATAGAGAGAGAGAAAGAGAAAGAGAGAGAAAGGGAGAAAAGAGAGAAAGGGAGAAAGGAGAGAAAGAAAGAGAAAATAACGTTTAGATAGACACATTTTTGTGTAAAAAAAACCAAATGATAACACAATTTGTGAATTTAAATATTCCAATAGAAGAAAAGCAAATATAAAATGGATTTCTCATTAAAAAAAAAGAAACATCAGAAAAGGTATAAAGAACTAACCATTTTTATTACAACATGCACCAGACCTTTGGTTGTTGTTGTTGTTGTTGTTGTTACTGTTATTAACGCTAACGCTGAGAGTAATGATGACGTTTTGGTGTTGTTGACGAGTCCGTTTCGTTGTTTTGGACAAACTTTTTTCAATAAAATAGTTCTAAATGCATTGGTAGCATGAATGAATGGACGGACGGACGGATGGATGAGTGATTGAATGATTAAAAAAATGAGTGGTGGATGAATGGGTTAATGAATGAATGAAATGAGAGAAAAATTAATGAATGAAGAAGCGAATGTATGAACAAGTGAAGGAATGAATGAACGAATGAACGAGGAATAAATGAATGAGAAAGTGAATAAATGGATAAATGAAAAAGAGTGAAAGAAGGATGAATGATGAATGAATTTTTGAAGAAGATTGTTATTCTGCCGGCGTTAATTAACACGCAGTTTATTGCTTTTCTGGTTTGTTTCCTTTAAAAAAGTTGTTTCGGATAATCATATTCTGTGAATGTTTGTTTTAAACGAACTTTATTAGAGTTGTTGTTGTTGTGGTTGTTGTTGTTGTATTATTGTTGTATTATTGTTTTTTGCTGTTTTTGAGGCTGACATTTTGTTGTTGTTGTTGTTGTTTGTTGTTGATGTCTTTGCTTCGAATTGGTTGTTGTTGTTGGTGTGATGAAGCTGTTATTTTTGTTGATGTTTTCAACAATTCCTATTGTTGTCAGCTGGTAGTGGTAGTTGTAGTAGTTGTAGTAGTAGTAGTAGTAGCAGCAGCAGTTGTAGTAGTAGTAGTAGTAGTATTAGTAGCTGTTGTTGTTACAAAAAGTTGTATATATCATGAACCGCACATATAAATCATAATAATATTGATATTTAGATGGGCAGCCAGACTAGATAGATGTCTCTTGGTGGTGGTTTTTGTTGTTTTTGTTGGTTGTTGCGTTTTGTTGTAGTTGTATTTTGTCGTCGTTGAATGTGTATTCCATACTTTACAAATTTTTTCAATAAAACGAATTAATCGAATATATCAACTTTTTTATTAAATTGCTTATAAAGTGCTTAACAATTTATACATTCGTTTATCAAATGAATGCATGCAGGACGGAACATAAACAAAACAATTGGACACTCATTGCTAAGTGGCATTAACTTTACGTGAAGCATTCAGTGTAAAACAAAATGCAAAACACAAAAAACAACATACAAATTTGCTTATACCTTATTATGTATTGTATACATGTGTACGTACGCATGTATGTACGTACGTACGTATGTATGTATGTACGTACGTACGTATATTCATGTATTTATTTATATGTATTTATGTGTGTATGTATATATGCATTTATGTGTGTGTTTGTGTGCATGTAAACTGTACACCAACGCAATTCTAACTAACTGACACATATTTATTTACAAATGCTAGAGAGAAAAAAAAAATTCATTTTTTGGCACCATATCAAATGTAAAAGCTGGTATGAAATTTAAAATTAAAATTTATTTAACTCGAAAGTACCTCTACAGGCAGACATGCCATTTCTTCTGCAGACGATCATTCCTTTCAGTTTAGTTTATTATTTATAATTATTATTATTATTATTATAGTTATAATAATAATAATAATTATTATTATTATTTTCATAGGCAACTTAACTAAGTAAAAAATATTATCAAATTAATAATTTTAAGCTATTTTTTAAACGATTCACCAACATGCAAATTTATGTTAAATATAATATCTGTTTGATTGAAGAAATCGCGTTTGTATCCATTATTTAAGCTTAATTTTGTAATAAAAAAAAATATTTATATAAAATAATCCAGTAAGTAAACTTAAGAACAACACAAACAGAAGAACTAGAAATGTAGTCTCATTGTGACAGAAATTAATTTTTTGCCTTTTCGCTTTGAAATTCTCACAGGATAAACACCTTTCACCTTCTACTTATTCAACGCTAATGTGAATCACTCACAGTTATTAATTTTTTTTTTGCTTATTTCAGTAACGGAAGAACAAGTAAACAAATATTTGATGGGAATGAACAAAACGATGGTGATGACGACGACGATGATGATACTGATGGTGATGTCTGTATGATTCTTCTTAGATATGTTTCCGCTGCCACATAAACATTCACCCAGCCTTTCCGAACTGTTGTTGTTGATTGATGTTAAAAACAACACGCTATCTTCTCTCGAAGTTTGCTCGAATGAGATTTGACAAACTCTGCTGTTGGTATCTGCAGATCTATTTATAAAGGAGTTTGTGCATACGCATGAATATATAATATATATATTTATATTTATTTATATATATATATACACCACACATATATATATATACGTATTTCATTGATATGTATAAATAAACGAGTGTGTGTATATCTGTCTATTGTTTGTGTCGGTGTGTCAATGTGTGTGTGTGTGTGTCTGTGTTGTCAATGTCTATAGTAGGTATTGCAAGTTAATTATTCTTAGATGAATCGTTATTGTTTGTTACAATATAGCGCAGATGGAATGTATTATAAATTGTATGTGAAACAATTAAATTTCAATGATTCATGTATGCAAACTTATTATATACAACATGATATTTGCTTCCTATATATATATATATATATATATATATATATATATATATATATATATATATATATATGTAGGTATATATATATATAAATAATTGTTCAATCTTTTTGCGATGAATTTTAGTTGAATATCAAGTTTATTAAACTCATAAACAAAATTAGAGTGCGTGAAAGCTTTTTCAGAAATTTATATTTCCGCTATCAATGTTAATTTTCGTGTTGTTTATATCCTAATATAAGTTATTGTTGCTTTGTTCCTATGTTTATAAAGTTTTGACGCCTTCTTTGTACCTCTTTGTGGTCGTCTCGATAAAGTCAATTTCAAATTAACATCCTTGACAACAATATTGAAGTTCTACATTATAATGGTAGCAAGCAAGAACTACGAATTGATTGAACGAAGACATCCCATTATAAATATTCAACAAAGGGCCACTGGCGTTCTTCCATCCCATAAAATTAAAAATCGACTTCCCCGTGACGACAAACAAAGAGATAAAAAGAACTCGTCAAAACTTTATTGACATAAAAACAAAGTAGCAATAACTTATATAAGGATATAAACAACACGAAAATTAACGAAAATTAAATGGAAATATGAATTTCCGAAAAAATGCTTTTCTGTTTCAAACATGCACAATGATTTTGTGTATAAGTTGAAATAAGGTCTATCTGAATGATGAATTTGAATAACAAAAGTCTTATTAAATTTTCATGATGAACTTGGATAATAATTCTATTTTCTATAAATTGAACAATTTTCAAAAAAATTCGAGTACCGAAAATTGAAAAGATAAATTTTAAATTGATTAATGCCAACAATTAGATAAAATTTACACAATACTGTCAATGTATATATATATATATATATATATATATATATATATATATATATATATGTTGGTAATAGACCATAATTTTTACAATATTCTATAAATTCTACCGAATCATTCGGTAGAATTTATAGAATATTGTAAAAATATATATATATATATAATTGTTTAATATATATATATATATATATATAAAATTGTTTAATATAAACATCATGCTAACCAAAACTTTGTTTAGTTTTGTTACAGACATGCCATATAAACATAAACATATTATAGAAACAGTTACACGCGCACACGACGCACACATCATATATACACAAGAACGCACGCACATATACGCAAAAACATTCACGCACACGCATGCATATATTTATATAACGTACACACACATACACGCTTATTATGTTTGTACGTTACGCTGCGACTTAAACCTCTTTAAATTATGATAAAAAACGAAGAAAAATTCTACAAAGGCAGTCAATCACGTCTATATAATGTGGACGTCTAAGAGACATCAAGTTTCATCGAAGACTGAACAACCATTGAGAACAATGGGAAATAAATGATTTAAATCATTCTTATTGGTCTGAATAAAAATGTTATATTGGTCATTCATTCATTCGTTCGTTCGTTCGTTCGTTTGTTCCTTCGTTCATTCATTCATCCATTCATCCATCCATTCATTCATTCATTCATTTAATGTTTCTCAATTTTATAACTCTTTTTTTTCTATGTTTTTCATGATATAAATATAAAAATATTTATGATTTTGAAAACGAAAAAAATTTCATCATTCAATGCCATTTGGTAAACGAACAAGCTTCAGAAATTAACCACAGCTTCTAGCGCGTACGTGTGTGCATGTGTGCGTGTGTGCGTGCTGTTGAAGTAAGCTTTTTAGCGTGCGTGTCGTGTTAATAGGTTGCGTAACGTTTGGGCAGCGTGAATGAATGAGTCTTAGTGGAGTAGAAGTGGGAGTGTTTTGTTACGAGTTGGGTTTCTTCTTAATAGTTGAATGTCACGTTGTTGTTGTTGTTTTTGTTGTTGTTGTTTTTGTTGTTGTTTTGTTGTTGTTGTTTTTGTTGTTGTTTTGTTGTTGTTGTTAGCCATTGTAAGCTTCAGTACATGGAAGTCTGCAATTGTTTTTTTAATTTTCAATCTACATGAACAAACTCATACATGAATTGAAAAATATATATACATTTATTTGCGTTCTGTATGTCTGCAGTTGATTCAAACCACACATAATGTTGAATGAACCGCTTGTTGACATTTAACGAGGCACATGCATATGCACCAATGCATGTACAACACACAAACAGCCATGTCTATATGTTTGGATTTTGTGTGTGTGTGTTTGTGTGTGTATGTTTGTTTGTGTGTGTGTATTATAGCGAATTCTATTTTTTATATAACAATGCATGCAAACATATGCGTAAAATGTGTAGAAAAGTGTCTACATATATTTGTGATATGCCTGACTTTCGAAATTTCATAGAGGTCAGTCAGCTAGCAACATGGATCCCACGCAATGTTACACACAATCTTAATTGTATGGGGCTAGGACGAATTAGTTGTAATTTTAACTAAATTCTGTAAGAAACTCAAAGTTTTTAACTCGTACCTTGTAAGTGTACATACATCTTGCAATGATATCATTAATAATAATATTATTGTTATTATTATTATTATTAAGGTTAGTTCATTTTATGCACGTTCGTGTTTCTTCATGCCGTGCACGTGACCTGCGTGTGTTTTCCAACAATTTTTCGAATGAAGAATAAATCGACGTAAAAAAAATGTAACGAGCAATTTGTTTCTTAAAACAGTCAGTGAAACAACACTTTCTTCTAGTTCAGACTATGAAAGAATTTATTTATTTAATTATTTAATTATTTATTTTCTTGATGGATAACCAAAAAAGATAAACTTGTGGGTAGGCCACCCTTGACTAAGAATTCCAACTGTAAATGTAACAGAAATGTCAAATAAATACATACACACAAATTCTTACTATAAATGTAACAGAAATGTCAAATAAATACATACACACAAACACATGCTCACACGTATATCATTCTATGAATACTGTCATGTTTCATATACCTAATGGTGACAGTATAGTCACAACTGAGACTGAAAATTCGCTTACTAAGGACACCAAAATTAATTAATTTCGATAACTAACTGAAAGCAGAAGGCCATAATGGGGAAAGGAAATAAAGAAGTAATAAAATTGAAAAAAAATTTTTTTTAAATTAAAACGAGAGGGAAGGGGAAGGATAAATATCTACTTATTTTACCTCAGCAAGTTATCAAGTATTGTAACAAAGGCATCGAGGAACGCGGCACACATCTTCATGGAAGCATGTGTTCAATGCGTTTCATTTTCTCTCTATATGTGTGTCTGTGTGTGTGTGTTTGTTTGTGTTTGTGTGTGTGTGTCTAGTTTGTGTGAGTGTCTAGTTTGTGTATGTGGTAAGATGTGTGTGAGTGTGTGTGTGTTTGTGTGTGTGTGTGCGTGCGCGCGCGCGTACTTGTCTTTAAATTACTATCATTATTCATCCATCCCTACAGCGATTAGCAACTTTTAAACCGTCACAGGCTGCCTACCAAACTTCCCCACCCAAGTGTATTTGTTTACATTGCCAGTTTCCCTCGTTCATTTGCTGGTCGTCGTAAATTTTAATTTATGTTATCGACCGTACGTATGTTTCGTTCGTTCATTCGTTCGTTCGTTCATTCGTTCGTTCGTTCGTTCGTTCTATTATTCTTTCATTCATTAACTCGTCCATCCATTTCTTTTTCAATCTCTCGACGTTTTATTACTTTTGAAAAAAAATCAATTATTCAATTTTTACCCGAATCTCTTAAACGATATGGCACCACTCAAAAAGTCTTCAATTTGAAAATTAATATTTCCCATATAAAAACCACAATTTTGGCTCGAATTTTTTAATTTTTTTTTTTGGAATAATTTGGAAAAGAATAAAATTTTTTAAAAATTTCAAAAGGATTGCAAAGCTGTGAAAATCATTTTTTTTACATATATAAAAAACACATTAAAAATAAAAAGAAAAAAAAGAAAAATGGACTATAAATTGTATTTTCGAAACTTTCCCATGTTTGTGCGTTCTTAGTTATTATTTATTTCGCCATTATTGCTTAGTTGGAAGCCAAACATCTTAATTACGATGATTAGGAACTGCGTCTTTGAAACGATGCTCATGGATGGACGAGCGTTGAATATGAATGCACAAATTCAGTTTCAAAAATATTATTATCGCAGCTTTTAATATTATTTTACAATAAAATTGCGATCTAAAAAACTATAGCAGAATATAAAATTTAATAAACAAATTTTCTTTCACTTTTCAAATTATTTATTTATTCAAAAAAAAAAACTACTGCTACATTAACGACAACTACAACTACTTCTACTACTGCTACTACTAATATTACTACTACTACTACTATTACTACTAGTACTTCTACTACACGCAGAGGGAGATGTGCACAGAAAAAGAGAGAAAAAGAAAGTGAGAGAGAGAAAAGCGGTCATGATATTGTTGATTTAGTTGCCGATATAAGAACAACATCACACCCACTACTACAACAACAACAACAGCAGCAGAAGCAGCAACAACAACGAGAACATTAATCCATCTTTAATTTGTTGTTGATGATAGCATTGATGAACAGCTAGAAGTTGGGAGAACAGCCTGTTCATTTATAAATGATGCTTAATGAATCTTTAATTGTTTACTTATTAGTAGAACACAAGTACATATTTTGACTCAACATTTGTTTGGGATTTTCTGTCTGATGTGCCTATACTTTTTACATATATATTCACATATTTTTGTATTATTTAATACATACATGTACGTACAAGTTATTCATGATGAGCTTGAATAATATATATATATATTATCCCTTAACAACCATAATATAAACAATCTTGCCGTTAAAAATTTTAAAAAATTTTAAAAATCGCGTTTTATATTGTTTATAGTTATTAAATTTACTTTATTGGTTTTCTGTTTTAATTAAATAATTTATATAAATTAATAATTACTTGTTCCTTTATATCAAATATCTTAAATAGCTTATATATAATGCACTGAAGATGAGTTATTTATAACTCGAAATAGCTATTTGCAAATTTATTTAATAAAAATATTTTAAAAAAACAATAAAATGTCTAATTTCTCGGAAATTAATAAATTAAAAAGAAATATGAAAAAGTTGAACAATGTTGAAAGTAGTGTTGAATTTTTGAAATGTTGCGTTAACAATAGTCTGTTACCAAATATATATATATATATATATATATATATATAGTCTCTTTTTTCTTTGTTTTTTCACAACGCTATTGAGCTTCACGAATGTTATTATTTTCTATTGGTGACCATCGGGTCGGGTCGGGTCGGGTCAAAAGGTCAGCTAAACTTTACTTTTAACCTTTTCTTATTGAAGTCAGTTGAGGTTGAGGTTGAAACATTGTAATTAAATCATTTTTTCGAATTGACGTTACAATGTAATATTATAATATTTTTTTTATACTTTTATTTTCAAAAAATATGAAAACATATTAAGATAAATCTTTAAATCTTTCAAAAGTGAGCAAAAAATAAAAATAACTACAAAAATTGAGAGAAGAAAAAAAGGAAGGAAGGAAAAAAGACGAGAGAGAGAGAGAGAGAAAGAAAAGAAGAGAGATTACACCTTCATACAGTCAGAGAGAGAGAGAGAGAGTGACAGACAGTACCTAAACATCACCCTGGCTGAGCAACCGCATGGTTGTTGAAATTGCTGAAATGAGTGGTGACATACATTCAACGCGCACACAAAACTTGCACATGCATGCGTGATACATTTCTGCGAGTACATTTTATTACATACATATATATATATATATATATATATATATATATATATATATATATATATATATATATATATATATATATATATATATGTACGTATGTGTATATTTAACTTATGAATGCAGTTGAGTATGCTTTCGCATTTTTAGTTGTGTCTAAATGAGTTTAACTATTAAATATTTTGACTGCATTAGATGTCTGGCTACAATAGAATTCGGCAACACTTGAGCATTCAGCAAACGAATGGTACTAGAGAGCTCAGCCACAAATTCTTTTGTCTCTTCAGTTTTTTATTCTAACAGTGATATGTTGGAGAGTTTCATTAACTTGCGAGCATTTATTTAGTTGGCACAGATTTTATGCGCTTCTATTCCCAGTTACACCATGCATCCATTTTAAACGACAACATTCATTACGACACACGATAGGATTGCATTACTTTTGCA
The DNA here is from genome assembly GCF_000326865.2 of Helobdella robusta. Taxonomy (NCBI): domain Eukaryota; kingdom Metazoa; phylum Annelida; class Clitellata; order Rhynchobdellida; family Glossiphoniidae; genus Helobdella; species Helobdella robusta. Next base: position 4,222,183 of record NW_008703718.1, on the reverse strand, counting down.
TGGACTCTCAAAATGCATACGAAATCTAAAAATGTATATATATATATATATATATATATATATAGAGAGAGAGAGAGAGAGAGAGAGAAAGAGAGAGAAAGTGAGAGAGAGAGAGAGAATTCACTCTGCATGTTAACCGGGTTTGAGTTTTTATGCAAGTGTGATTATGCACGTGTAAGCTCATATATGTATATGCATGTGTGTGTCTGTTATGTGTGTGCGTGCGTGTGTGTGCGTGTTATTTGTGAGCACACATACATGTGTACATGTAATTATTTGCCATCTAAAATCTCCATCAAATTATCTCCATTGGGCTTCTTTTGAGCGAGTAATGATTGCTACTTATTTGTGTTTATTTGCGCGTTTGTTGTCAGGCATCTGAACGTCTGTGCATTTTTCTGTACATGCTCGTGTGTTTGAGCTGTTTTGTATTTTTCTGTTGTTTGTATGTTTGTGTTGTTTTGTATGCTTGTGTTGTTTTGTATGCTTGAGCGGTTTTGAATGTTTTGAAATTTTGGAAACTCGATTTAACCATTTGCATCCTTTAGCATGGCATTTCACAATTTATTACACGTCATATAGCAATATTTTTTTTCAAAATTCAAGCATATTGAAGTTTCTCATTTTTCACAAGTTTCAACCGCCAATTAAACTAATTCTTGTTACGTACCTTCGAGAAGCAGAACGAGAACTACTTCAATATCTTAATTGCTCGAAAAGTACAACGTGAAGTTTGAAAGTATACCTACTCAACTCGTGTATTCCTCAAATAATATAATTTGCTAATATGTATTACAATAATAAACCATGTTAGAGCTTTTTATACTTCGAAAGCTTTGATTATATTGTAATTAATTAACTATTAGTTGCTCAGAAATTTGTTGAATGATTCTATAATCTTTCAGTTATTACCGAATTGTAAATAGGTATCATATGAAAACATTCATTTCCATTGACTCTACATTTCAAATTCCATAATTAGTTAATTTATTAATTAATTTAATCAACCTGTTAAAATTGGAATTTCTTTCAAAGAATTTGTGCGATTTATTGACTTTACACGTTGTACGTTAGGAGGAATTAATGAGATCAATAAATATCAAGCATTGAGAAGAACCATCTGTCTTGATAAGCAAGAATCTTATCATTTCATTTCTGTTCTTTAGATCAAACTGCCAGACCATATTAACTATCCCCATTCTAACGTGACCAACATTTTGTATAGTAAAAAAGACAAATGCAATACTACTATTTATCGGATTTAATCACTTTATTATAAAATTCTTCTAAAAATGATTCAAATCAATTTTATTCACTGAACTGAGCGTATTCGGTAAAACCGGAGATCCATCATGGTTTTAAGCGGTAATTTTGCTAAATTTGCATAAGCAGTAATTACCTTTGCAGTAATTTTTTAAAACTTACAACACCATAATAATTTTATTTGACAATTTGGTTAAAATACTGCATCACTATTACACAAATAATAAAAAATAAGGGTTGGCTATGGCAAAGGCTCCCAACACTAAACACGGATCTCCAGTTTTGCTTATGGAATTCAATGGTGCAGTAAAAATAATGCTACATTATTATTATCATCATTTATTTGTAGTCTTTTGTCACTTTTAGTTGCGATGATAAACAAACTTTGCTTCATTTTTCTGTCAAGTTTCTCGGACGGTTGATGCCTGATCTGACTTTATTAATTTAATTAGTTTAATCTTCTCATTTGAAAGTTTGACTGAAGTTTTAAAATGGTGAGCTTTTTAATGTTTGCTTTTACATAATTCTTGAAGATTAATTATTAATAATAAATTTATTATTAATCTTGATTCTTGAATCTTGAGTTTCTTGTCAATCTTGCAGTGCTTGACTCCTAATCTTAAAATTGTAAATATATTTTTTAATTTCTTAAAGAAAAGGGGAAAAGTCGCCATTGATTTTTATATTAATTAATAAATTAATATTAATGGTTGATTATTTATTAATTGTTAATGTTAATTAATATAAAAAGTTAGGTTCATAAGCTTCATATTGAATAAATTTTCCCAAAATTGTAAAACTTTCTTTTTAAAAATTCTTTGTCATACCAAACTACTGCATGCGAACATTAACATTATGTAAATTATTGAATAACAAATGTTATTAAATAAATAATTAATCACAGTCATGCAAAAAGCCGGCTGGCCAGAATGCAAAAAGTAAAAAATCTGGGCCCAAGTTGGAGCTGACTGAAGAACAAAAACAGGAGATTAAAGAAGCATTTGATCTTTTTGATACAGAGGGGACAGGGACCATTGATACAAAGGAAATCAAGGTCACTTATATTTTTTATCCTCACTAACTTACAAAACTTCTCAAAAATTTTATAATTCAATTTCTAGAAATTTGTGGTAAATGTACTTTTTCCAACTTTTTAATCACATTCCTGATGTAAATCTTAATGTTTAAACAATAAAAATTCATGTACATGCATAGAGTAGTATGTATATATAACATCTGGTTCTGATTTCTATGCAGAATACACAAGCCTGACATGAGAAAACAAAATTTATTGACTGTTAAACAATGCTGTAGACAGTATTTCAAAACTTATCATCACTTCATCATTAAATATTATGTTTGTTGTTATAATTATTTTTGCTGTTATAATTATTCTTTTTCTTCTTTTTAGGTTGCAATGAGAGCACTTGGTTTTGAACCTAAGAAAGAAGAAATTAAAAAAATGATAGCAGATATTGATAAGGAGGGAACAGGTAACTGTTTTCTTTTTTCTATATTTTTTTTATTTTTTATTAAAAAATCATTTTCAACAATTTCTTTTCAATTTTTTTTTGTTTAATAATCATTTATAATATTTTTATTTTTTAATCACATGTCTTTTGTTAGATGAAATGTTTCAAATAAATGCACGAAAAAATTAGCTTTAGGGCATATGTTAACTATATTTGATGAAAACCTAACGAAAACTAACAAAACTTTTCAGTTTTTTTGAGAAGAAAATTATAATAGCTGCACTGCAGACAGATAACTCATAGTTTTAATGTGTTATAGATGAATGGCTGACGTAAATGTAATTAAGTTGTGCTCGTTTGTTTCTCAGGAAGACTGGATTTTAATGATTTCATGACGTTAATGACGAGTAAGATGAACGAGAAGGACTACAAAGAAGAGATAATGAAGGCATTCAGATTATTTGATGATGATGAAACTGGCAAAATTTCGTTTAAAAATCTTAAAAGGGTAGCCAAAGAACTGGGTGAAAACCTCACTGATGAAGAACTTCAAGTAAGATCAAATTTTATTTAAAAAATTAAAAAAAAAGAAAATACCCGATAAAATTTTATAAATTTTCAAGGAAATGATAGATGAAGCAGACAGGGATGGTGATGGTGAGATAAATGAATCGGAGTTTTTCAGGATTATGAAGAAAACAAGTCTCTATTGAATGAATTTACAAATTGTTTTTATATCTATTGTAGCATGTCGTTGTATGTTGTTTGATTATTTCATTCCATGTGTCGAACTGCTTTTATTTTTATCATATAAATATCGTAATGGCATTGTTTTAATTTTGTGAAACAAGTGTGAATAAAATGTCTAATAAACTATTTGCTGACCATTTAAAATCGCTTTTTGAGTTAAATTCTGTAATAAAAGGTTTTGGAAAGAGCTGCTCAATGATACCAGCTCATTGGTTTTATACCTTGTATTCAAATTTCTGTTACTAGCAAATGCGTTTCTAATGTTACATGATAAATAGGTAAGTATCAGTATCAATTACATGTATCAATAGGTAAGTCAGCTGCGGTTTCCGTTATGAACTCTAATAAAACAAAGTTATACAAATTAATTACTCTATTAGCGTTATTCACAAATTATATTCTGATGATAAGTTGATGAGGGAACTTGGGGTAAAGTTTTACGTAAGGGTGAGATTGATTCATCTTCGAAAGTCATTCTCTGGTTAACCGGGTTCTCTTTACATTTCAGTAATCCATTGATCCACAAAAGTTCGTTTAATATTTAATTTAAAAACAATAACTTAATTCACTCACTAACACTAGTTTTCCAAATTCCTATAAAAACCATCAAAATCAATACTGCATTATTGCTATTTTAAGTATTATTATAAGTATACGGTTTTGCTATCTTGCATGACTCGGCCATCACTGATTAAATTCACATTTAAACATCATCGCAGGCTGATAAGACAAAAGAGAAGGCAGGAGGCATATTAGATTTATTTTCTAATTAAATAATTATTAATCACCTCATTCTTTTATTCTAAGTCGTCAAAAAATTGAACATATTTGTTTTTCCGGAGCTATGGATTGGCTTATGGGGTTAATAAATTTGTTTTTTATTTATTATGATAAATATGTTAAAAATAAAATAGAATAATAAATAAATAATTGTTATTATAAAATAAATTTACACTTGATTCTTTCTTTTTTATTTTATTATAATTTTAAATTATTTAATTATTATACGAAATGTGAATCATAAAACGGAAATTTATGTTTTTTTCTATTTAATTAATTTAAATTAAAGTTTTCACTTTTTTAATTTGATATATTATTATATGTAGTTTTCACTTTTTTTTTATTTCTCAGTTTTTCTGTGAAAAACTGAGAAATACTACTAAATACATAATAATATTTTAAGGTTTAAAAAACTTATTTTCTCATTTATTTAAATTTTAAGCTCAGCCTCTGTCTTTTTGTTTTTTTGAATCAGTCAATTGTTAATTCATTTTAAATTACAAATTTATTAACTCTTGTTCTCTTCAACAGTTTAAATTTTATTAATGAAATTGAATTAATTAATTAATAAAAAATTAATCAACTGTAAAAGTAGTGAGAGTATAATTTATAATAGAAAAAAAGTATTAATTGTAGTAATCAGTGTTAAGGTTAAGATTAATGGCAGTAGTGAATAAATTAGCTATCTATACTGATACTCTATATAGTAACACAAGAAACTAGAGCTAGTTTAAATATTAACTATTAAATAAAATAACTATTCATAAATTCTAAGTAACTGGTGTTTCATTTACTTTATATTCATTTTATTTCATTATCTTTCTCATGCAGAGCACTCCCAGGCTCCTGGTATATATATATATATATATATATATATATATATATATATATACATCCTTTGAATTAATCCTGCTGTTACTTAACTGAAACAATAGACATGAAATATCAGACAACAACATTGGCATTGACAGTATATATCTTACCACTAAGAAATTTGTTGTTGTTCTGTCATTTTGTTTTGAGCTTTGAACAATGAAAGTTTAACTGTAAAGAACACATGTTTCTATAAATAGCTCTCTCATATGGTTGTGATGCACTTCACAGCAGCCAATCAGCATTCAGCAAATATGATCAGATGATCCAACCAATAACTGCTTTTGTGTTTCTGATGTTTTGCTTATTATTATTATTGTTGTTGTTGTTATTACTTTTATTGTTGTTGTTACTATCATTGCTATTATTTTTCTGTGTTAGTAGTTTCTGTGTTTTTCTAAACAAATGTGTCTTTATCTCTGTGTCTCTGCTGTTTAATCATATTTGTTGTTGTTTGATATTTTTTCATATATTATTTCATATGCACATTATGTTGATGTATTGTATATGTATGTGAATGTGTGTGTGTTTTTTATATATGTAGAGAGTGTTTGCAGGTTTGTTTGAGTTTGTATGTTGCTAAACAATGAAATTAATCTTTACTAATTTTTAATGAATTAATTATGTGTTGCAAATATTGTGCCATCAAGTTTAAATGTTTCATATGTATTTTATTTGATACAATAAATGTTTTAATACAACTTTCAACTTCCCATCTTCAATTTTGTTTACATCCACAATGTGTTACCAGACACGTCTTAAGTATGTTTCTAAAAATTTTACACAGCTACAAAGATTAATATGCTAACTTGTTTACATGTAATTTAGGCGTAAACAGAGTGTAAATAACTTTGTGATGTGGCGTGATACAGTTTTTAGGACACACTATTTACTTTTTCAAAGGTTCTAATTTATAAATAACTTAGTCTAGCTTACTTATTTTAATATGTTTCCTTATTTTGATTTCATCTTTATTTACGTTGTGAGTTACTTAGTACATGTTCATGGTCGTGCACTTTGTGCATGTTTTGTACACGTACAATTTTGTGTTTTAGGTTTAAACTACGAAATATCTCCCAAACTTTTGGTTACTTCTTGTGACTCCCCGGACTCAAAACAATTTCAACACATATGCGTAAATGAATTTTTAATTTGAATTAACTTTTAGTTACAGGGCATATTTATACTGCGCAATGACTTCAGATAAAAACGTGGTTGAGCATAAAAATTGAAGAGCGAATCAACAACAATGGCAATAAACTGCAAAAGTTGTAAATAAGTAAAACAGATACGCGCGCGAGCACATACTCACATGTACAGACACGCACGCGCATACACGGCACACACACACACACGTGTATATATTTTCTCTCATTTCAGCAATAGTTTGCATGTGATCTAGTGTTCTGTTTAATTTATCCTACAGAGAAACATTACATTACAACTGATAAACAGTGATTAGATTAGAACTTTCTTTTTATACATGCACGCACACATATATACAAACAAAAAGCAAACCCAAAAATACATACAAGCATGCAAAAATACATATAAACACGCACAGTTACAAGCTGACGAACAAATAAATAGAACTAGAAGCATACACAGAAATACCTATTCATATGTTAAACAGATTCTTATTTTTATTACAGAATTGGCATATATTCATTATATCACTCTGTGTCAATTTTTTATCCATTCCGTTTCTATGTATTTATGTTATATACACATATACACACACATATCATATATATATATATATATATATAGATATATAGATTTAGAATATATGTCATATAAAATCAGCATATATTAAGATTAATATGTATTTATTTTAACACATTAGCTCACATATCAAACAGTAAACAATACACACACGCACACGGACACATACACACACACGTGTGTGTATATTATATATATATATATATATATATATATAGGCTGGTAAAAGACCATAATTAGTAATTTAAATTACTGCATATATATATATATATATATATAAATATATATATATATATATATATAGCGTTTAGATAATAATATATGTATATAAGTTGGTGTACTGTATAAAGTACTTCTTTATTTAGCAGTATGATTTGGGAAAGAACTACAAATGTTTGGTGAAATGTGGAAATACAAGATAAAAGAGAACATTAAAAAAAACTATTGCAAGTATTTTAATGACTATGGATGCATGCATATCGATCTACAAACATTTTTCATGGATTGAGTGTTAAGTGCATTTATAGGAGGAAAAAAATTATTTTTTGCTGTGTTGGCTGATAACATTTTTTTGTATTTCGTTTTTTTTTTGTTTCAAGTACATGGTTCTTTCTTATCTATTAAAAGGAGGATTTTGGTTTGGTTTTATAAATGCCATCTTATGTATTTTTGTATTATTTAGTCAGTTTATAAAACATGTAAAAATACTTTGCTAACTCTATTAGTTAAAACTATTTTTCGCAATAATTAATAATTACTTAATTTGTTGGATAATAAAATGAAATAATTATTTAATTATAAAAAGCAATTATAAAGCAAAAATATAAACAAATAGACAAAAAATAAAACATGGAGTCTACAAACTATGCATTAAACATGACATCAATTCATGTGGATATTGGTAGGAAAAATTTTTTCAACCCAATAAAATGGATCAATAAGTAAGATGGATATTCATTCATATTTTATTTATGATATAAATTTTTTGGTTTCATATTTTTTTTATTATGGATTATTTTTGCTTTTAAAAGCTTTTTTAATTTTATTAATTAGAAAGTTTTGTTAGAGCCATTTTTTCAGTTTTTTATGATTTATTTATTTGAATTGATTCTAATTTCTATGTTAAAATTATTTTTCTATGATTCATTTTTTCCTTTCTGCTAATTTTAATATGTTTAACTTTAACTTGAGAGTAACTTACTCTACATAGCTATTTAATTGTCAATCTTTTTTGTTTATTGGTAATAGCAATCATCTTTAATTTTTTTTTAAATTTACTATTTCATCTAAATTCTTCTTTGTATGATGATATAGTTTTCAATAGTTTAACAAAAAAATAACCTTACAGATTTTTTATTTTTCAAAAGTCCATTGTCCTTAATTAACGTTTCGCAACTTTACATCACGACCACAAAGTGCAGTTGTGTTGTGCTTTAATGCCTACAGCCTACATAAAATTGTTTTCATATCTTTTATGTGTTCTTTATTGTCTGCCAATAGCCTAACCTTGTTTCTATTTGAAAGTTAATCGTTATTTCATATCTACATGGGCCTCAAAACTGCTTTAAGATGGATTTATTTGACGATTTTAAATGTTTTTTTAATTGTAACGGTAGTAGTATTAGTACTTATTTGTAGTACTAGTAGTAGTAGTAGTAGTAGTAGTAGTAGTAGTAGTAGTAGTAGTAGTAATAGTATTGTTGTTATTACTGGCTAATGCTACTCAGGTTGATACCACCACTATATATTCACAGATAAAATGACTTGAATGATTGTGAATCACTTCAGTTTCAGCAGCAATTGAGATTAAGAATGTAGAGTAAAAAAAAATTATCACTTGCTCAATAGATACTTGACTATGAAATTTTAATTAATTAAAAAATTAACGAAAGTTTGTCACTTGGATTTATGGTTAATCTATTTTTTATAGTTAAATTTTGAGTGGGATATTGAATTATTGCTTTGTGTTTCCCATATCTTCTTTCCTTTCTGCTCTCTTTCTTTTATTTTTTTGAGGTTTTTCACTTTATCTCTTTATTTCTTGCACACTTAACTTCTCTCTCTCTCTCATCTCATTTCTTTCTCTCTCTATTTTTTCTCTCCCAATGTACGCTGGACTTTCTACAACTCATTAATTTATTCATCCTTTCAATCAGTCGATCTAAGAAGAAGGACAAGGACCCATCAATCATCGGCAGCACTATGACGATCACAAGCAGCGGCAGCAGCAGTGGCAGCAGCAGCAACACGAGCAGCCACAACCTGTCAACATTGGCTGCTGAGGAGTTTAAGTTTGTGGTGTCTGATGAGATGCTGTACAAAAAACTCGTTGATAGTTCGTCGTTTACTGCCTCTATTCAGCTGCCATGCGGGATTGATTGTAATGAGTGGATTGCTTCTCACAGTAAGTTTTGTCTTTTGTTGTTCTCTATGTTGATGCTGTTTGTCTTTTGTTGCTGTTGTTATCTTTTTTGTTGAATCTAATGTTGTTGTTGCTGGCGGTGTTGTTGTTGTTGTTGTTGAAGTTATAGTTGCTTTTGATGTTTTTTTTTTTATGATACTGTTTATATGATGATATATATTTGTTTGATGTGGATAATGTTATTTTGTGTTGTAACTGTTGTTTGATGTTGTTGCTTCTTTGCTATTCGTTTCAGTCATGTGTGTTACTTTTGTTTTCAACGCGTGGTTGGGCTTTCTTTATTTTGATCACTGTTGTAATCTGCTTTTTATCTTTTGTTTTCATATTTCATTTTCTTCTCCTAATTATAATCATAAAAATTACTTTTTTTATAAAATTAATTAATTTATTTAAAAAAAATAGTAATAATTTTTAACTTATCGTTTATTTAATTAATTATTTAATTAATTAATTTTTAATTGTAATTTATTTTTAATTATATAAATCATAACTTCCATACTGCACAGCTCTGTCCATATTTGAAGGCATCAACCTCATATGTTCCTGTCTTCATGACTCTTGCACACAAACATCCTGCCCAACAATGCATGGTCCCAACAACATGTTTGTATTATATATAACTTTGTATATTTTTGTATTCACTTTACTGTTTGTTTGTATATTTATTGAATGTCAGCGTAATATTTTTCTATTGTTTGTGTATTTCTTTGGTATTTCAGTTCTGAATTCATCATGATTTGTATATTCTATAATTCTTTAACTTGCATTGGATTGTATTGTGTTTTATTGTATTGTATTGCATTGTATTGTATTGATTGTATTGTATTGATTGTATTGTATTGTATTGTATTGTATTCAATTGTATGTTTCCATGTTTGTATGATGATGTACTGTTGCCATGCTTGCCTGATGTTTCCATATCATTATTTGGTATATTGTATGTTCCTACTTGTCTGTTTGCTTTGGGTTCTTCTTACATTCTCCTCACTCCAATTTTATTTTGCTAGAACTGTTTGTTCAGTGTATGTGTTTGTAGGTTGGTGGTGTAGTATGTATATATTTGTATATGGATGTGTGTATATAATTTATAATAATAATATATATAATTCCCACGTTAAAATAAATTGGGTGGAGGAGTTGGATTTTTTGTTAAAAAAAATATTGAGTATTCAAAAAAATATGAATTTTTCGATGAAAATATTTGCGAATTGCTCAACATAGATGTTCAACTGAACATTGATGTTGTCAATATTACTTTAATTTACAGACCCCCTAAATCCAACTTAAATTTATTCTTTGACTTTCTATCAAACTTTTGCAAAAACAATGTATCAAATTTTTCATATATTATTGGCGATTTTAATATAAACTTGAACTCCTCGAATTATGGTAAAAACAGTTTTGAAAACATTCTTTATTCTCACAATTATCACTCGCTAATTGATCAACCGACTCGCGTGTCCAAAACAACTTCCACATTAATAGATAATATATTTACCAATATTTACTCAGATCACCTAAATGGCATTTTAATGGTGGATCTATCAGATCACTATCCCATATTTTCATTTAATTTAAAACAAACATCATTTTCTAAGAAAGATGACATCTTAGTAGCAAGGAAATTTTCATCTAATACAATAAAAGCTGTTAAAGAATCATTAATGGTAGAAAACTGGGACTCTGTTTTTAACGAATCTGATATTAGCATATGCTATAATAACTTCAATTCTACATTTTTAAATATACTAAATCATCATGCTCCACCAACAGCAATTAAAAATAAAAAATTAAAAAAGTTGGATTACTAAAGATATATTAAATTTATCTAAACACGTTTATAAATTATTTAAAAAGTATTAAAAAAATCCAAGCGACAATAATTTAATAAAATATAAAAAGTTTCGAAATTTTTTAACATCTACTAAAAGATCAGCTCAAAAAATTTTTTATGAAAATCACTTTTATTTGGCCAAAAATAATTCTAAATATAAATGGAAAATAATTAAATACATTTTAAAAACAATTAAGTCGAAAAATCTAATTGAGAAAATTAAAATTGCTGATGAATTTATTACTGATAAACTTGAAATATCTAATACCTTCAATGATAATTTTATTAATTTGGTTAGTTCTTGTCGAAACACATTCTCTGTTGACTCCTTGAATAAACTAAAAATTTTTACAGATCCCGTTCTATCATCTTTTTTTCTTGAACCTATCAATCGGTCAGAAGTTATTCAAATAATAAATTCGCTTAAGCCCAAAATGTCAACTTCTGATGATGAACTTAACTCATTCATAGTTAAAACTTTCAAAAACGAAATTTTATCTCCACTTACTCATATTTTCAACATTTTCGCAAACAAGGTATTTTTCCATCAAGCTTTAAACTCTCAAAAATTGTTCCTATCATGAAAAAAATGACCCCTATAACTTAAATAATTACAGACCAATTTCTTTATTATCACCTTTATCCAAAGTATTAGAAAAACTGGTTTACAAACGCTTATTTTTTTTTCTTATGAAAAACAATGTTTTCTCTAAAAACCAGTACGGATTCTGAGCCCACCATTCACGTGAACTAGCCATTCTAGAATTGGTTCAAAATATATTGACCAACATGAGTTCACGTAGGCTTACTCTTGGAATATTTCTCGATCTTACAAAGGCATTTGATCTGATTGATCACGATATTTTGTTATATAAACTCAACCATTACGGGATTCGTGGTATTACAAATCAATGGTTTGAGAGTTATATCTCGGGTAGAAAGCAATATGTTTTTGTGAATGATGTTAAATCTGGGACGCGTGAAGTTTCGTGTGGAGTCCCGCAAGGGTCTCTATTAGGCCCTTTGCTTTTTTTGATTTATATAAATGACATTGCCTACTTATCAAAAAAGATGAATTGTATTCTTTATGCTTACGATTCAAACATTTTTTATTCTTCTGATGACCTTAAACGAGATTTAGATGTCATAAATAATGAACTCAAATTATTCGAGGATTGGTTCTCAATGAACAAACTCATGGTTAATTCATCCAAATCGGCCTATGTTATATTTGGACCAAAGATTTTAACCAATAGTTTCTCGGACTTGGACCTTGTGTTCAGCAATGTGAAATTAAACAGAACCAATCAAGTTGTTTTTTTGGGTTTAGTTCTGCAAGATAATTTGTCTTACAGTTATCACATTGAAAATCTTAAATCAAAAATCAATAAATTCATAGGTATACTTTATAAAATCAAAAATAAGATTAATTCCACAATATTAAAAGATTTCTATTATAGCTTTATATACCCTTATATTCATTATTGCGTGATCATATGGGGAAATAGCCCTACTTATCAGCTAGATCCCCTGTTAAAATGTCAAAAACGTTTTATAAGAATTTTATTCGATTTAAAATTTAATGACCACACCTCTAATTATTTTCAGATTGCAAAACTACTTTCAATAAAATAAATTTATTACACATGCATCTCAATATTTATATTTAAACTTATTAACAACTTAATTCCAAAAAATTTTAATAATTTGTTTATTTATAGTAACGCAATCCAGTTAAAGCACACAAGACATACCTCAACATTTTATATTGAAAAAAACAGATTGAAACTTATCAATAGTAGCATAAGAGTCGTCGGATCTAAGACGTGGAACAAATTACCTGAATATTTGAAAGAAGCAAAATCCGTTTTAAAATTTAAAAAAGACATCAAATTCTACTGTTTAATATTTAAACCCCCTTAATTTTTGGTGTGGGCTCAAGTATGTGTGTGTGTGTACGTGTGTGTATATGTGTGTGCGTGTGTGAATATGTGTCTGCGTGTGTGTGTGTGTGTGTATATGTGTGTGTGAATAAGTATGTTTTACGTGGGTCTATATATATATTTGTGTTTCAATAATTACAAACGACATTCTGATAAAAATGTAAGAGTTGATTACTTATTAATTATGATTCTATTTTTGGTTTTTTAGGATTTGTAATATGAATGTGAGTTTACATGTACTAAAATATTTAAAATATGATCTCATTTTTACAATTGTCACTGGTAATCATTACAAGAAAACCATATTTTCTTTTCGATTTCCAGATCATTTCTTTTCATTGATATCATTTTTTTGATTTCTTTTTTTTGATTTGATGAAATAAAAATTGTCAAACATACGTAATTATTTGTTTGTATGTGTGTGTGTGTGTGTGTGTGTGTGTGTGTTGTATGTTTGTGTGGGTATTATATGCGTATATATAGCCGTATTTTTATAAATAGTTGCATTTTTTCCTTTTTTGGGCTAACTAATTTTTTTGATTAATGATAAAAATTACCCAATTGCAAGAACTATTTTATTCAGTAGTCTGTCTTTTCAAACATTTCACCATTACAAATCCTCTTGGAAATAAACAAGTCCATTTATTTTAACAATACATCTATGTAGGCTGTTAGAAGTCTTTGTGTTGTATATCTTAGGTGTTTTGATATCATCTCCTGAGATGTAAAAGTGATATATACGAGAAATAAAATAGTGGATATGATGCGTTGTGTGTTGTGATGTGTTAATTGCATTAGTTATTTATGTTGATTATGATTAATTATAATAACATGTGATTATTTAATCAATCTCACTCTTTTTTCTCTTTCTTCTCTCTCCCTCCCTTCCTCTCTCTCTCTCTTTCTATCTATCTCTCTCTCTATCTCTCTCTCTCTCTTTCTCTCTCTTTCTCTCTCTTTCTCTCTCTTTCTCTCTCTCTCTCTCTTTCTCTCTTATCATCATTATCATGTAAAGGATGTTTATCATTGTAATTAAATATTATCTATGACAAATTTGTATAATACTGTTTAAAATAATAATAATTAATAATAATAGTAGTTATAATAACGATCATAATAATATTCATAATAACAATAACATTAATATGGCCAATATTTATTTCAATAAGATAACATTAACAACAATTACAATAACATTACACATTACATTAAAAACATGGTTAATAACGGTAACAATTACAACACAATAGAAATGTCATACATATTGCTTTATTAATAAAATGGATTAATATATTTTTAATTTCATTTAATTATTTAGTTAACTAATTAATTGATTTATCAACAGCTAAAACTAAGTGATTTGCAGACACGTTTATACATATATTTTATAAATATACAGACATTTAATTCTGATAAAACTGATACTAATTGGTATTTGCGTACGTGCGTACGTGTGTATATATGTCGGTGTGTGTGTGTTTGTGTATGTGTTGGTTTATATGTGTGAGTGTGAGTGTGAATGTTTGCACGTGCGTTTAAGGCTTGTTTCAATTTTATTAAAGCGGGATGCAGTTACGAACGCTAATGTTCAATGTTAATTTAATACATCCATTAAACGTAAGAAGAGGAAATGCGAAATGCAAGTTTCCATTTCAACCATTTCTGAATCTTCTATCTCGATAGCATTCCTTGGATTGTAAAATAAAACCGGTAAATAAAAAAACCGTCTGCCCGTTACATGTACTGTGTGCTTGCTACTCACCAATGCCATATCTGGCATACCTGAATTTTGTTAACCTAAAAGGTCACAATTAAATAAGTTAATTATGTATCTGGGTGGATGTTATCTAGATAGTTATCTGGTGGATGGTATCTAGATAGATATCTGGTGGATGGTATCTAGATAGATATCTGTTTCTACTTAACACAAGCTACACACACACCTCACACACACATACACATACACACACACACGTAGTAAAATAAGGTCTGTGTATTGTGTTAAGGGTCGTGTTAATTATATAACATATGTGTGTCTGTTTTATTTGATCAAGTGCCTTCGTAAAAGTGTGGAATTTTTTAAATTCAAATGTCATTTATATAAGTAAAAATTGTTGTAAGATGGTTGTCATACATTGCATTTGATGTCATATGACATCAATATATCTTGCATTACATTAACAGCAAATTTTATTGTCTGTAGTTTTTATTTTTTGCTTCTAGTTTATGTAAACAGAAAATTTTGAGCAAAACAAAATTAGCTGGCAAAAACAAACACATGCATGTTTCTACTGTATTCCTCATTTCAGGTACACGGTTTATACATATCTGTATGTGTATGTACTTTGTGGGTATTTTGTGTGCGAGTGTGTGTGTGCGCGCGCGCGTGTGCTTGTTACATTCCACTGAATATATGTGACTTTAGGGTCCTCTCATAAACTTTCAAAGGCATGAAAGTTAAAACTAGCTGAATAATTTAAAATAACCTCATGCATTTTTCCTACTTCTTTATATTTTTGTGGTTCTCTGATATTTTTTTAGTGGTACTTGTTATTTGCATTCTCAGTTGTTTCGTTTTTGTTTTGTTTTTATTATTGTTGATTGTTCGTCTGTTTTATTGGCGTTTTTACCTCTTTCTTTTTGTGTTGTTATTTTTGTTGTTTTTTTCTGTTTAATTAATTGAAGCAGTTCAAATATTCAGCAGCAGCTAGCTTAATTATCCGATACCTTTGATTTGAGTTGTATGGGTCCTGTTCAATCCACGATATGCAATACCTCTGCCATCTTACTTGACCCATTCATTTAAAATATTTTTTTCATGTTTTTTTTTTCTATTTCGTTTTTTAATTTATTTTTCGTTACAGCATGTGTCAAAAGAACGTTGGCTATAAATGGAGTCACGTGTTATAAAATCTGGTTTTGCTTGGTTGTTGTCACCATATAATGTTCTGTTCTGAGTGTGTGCGTGCGTGCCTGCGTGTGTGTGTGCGTGCGTGTGTGTGTGTGTGTGTCATTAGTTTTATAAATGTTTAAATTGAATATACATGTATGTGTATTATGTGTATCGAGCTTACATTTTCAATTTATTCCATTTTATTCAGCAAAAAGCATGGAGACACAGAAGCTTGTACGGCCACCCAAACCAAATATATATAATAATCATATATATGTATGTATGATTGTTTGTGTGTGTGTGTGTGTGTGTGGAGCGTGCGTGCGTGCGTATGTATGTAGTGGCTTATTTTTTTTATTTCTAATTAGTAGTGTTTTTAATTGTCTGTAATTTTTAGGTACACCCATTTTGACTGATAAACATTGTGGTGGTTTGCTTGCTATTGATAATGGGAGTAATCATAATTAGATAATATTTCTGTGTGCGTGTGTTTGTGTGTGTACGTGTTTGCTGGTGTGATTGTTTGTCTGTATATTTCCATGTACATTTGTATGCTGTGCTGTGGTTGTGCACGTATGCAGGTACTTTTTTCATACTTTTTTTATTCATTCATTTACTCATGATGATAAGAATGATAAAGTGATAATGGAAATCATCAACAACCGAATAACTTAATCACTCACTCAGTAGTGGATCTAGTACGGGGGGGGGTATTGAAACTTTATGACCCCCCGGCAAAGTTGTCTAGATCCGCTTCTGCACTCACCCACAATGTAACTCATCTGTCGACCTACCCACCCCACCAGGCAGTTCCACTGGTTGGATGAGAAGGGCAAGAAGTTGAAGTCGTCAGCCAAACAGTACACAGAACTTGTCACCTCGTACTTGCACACCTGTGCCAACAATGAAAATATATTTCCCACCAAATATGGTCAGTTGGTTGATTTATTTGTTGGTTGGTTGATTGATTGATTGATTGATTGATTGATTGATTGATTGATTGAGGAATTGATTGAGGAATTGATTGAGGAATTGATTGAGGAACTGATTGAGGAATTGATTGATTTTCTTAAAGGAAACATACGGATCTTTCTCCATCTCTTTGAAACGTACGACGTGTTGTACATGTATGGCGTATATATGTGCGTGTGTGTTTTTATTTTTGTTTAGGTATGTAGGGTTATATTGAAATATAACCATACATACCTAAACCTATATGTTTGTATGCATTTGTATAGACATGCAGGTGTGTATGTATGTGGGTATGTATGTGTGTGCGTGCGTGCGTGCGTATATGTGAGTTTTCTTGGCATGCATAATTCATCTTTTATCAAGCGCAAATGTATACCACACGTAAGACGTAGATAATATTATTTATATGATAGGAATTCACTCACCTCTATCCTCTTCAATGCTCTAGGCTTTTCTTGGATAAATAATTTAGTGATTGCTATGAGGTGAGATGTTTAATTATTGTGCAATATTTCAGTCAAGAGTAATTAGTCGACAGTGTACATGTGTGTGTGTGCGTGCATGTGTGCGTGTGTGCGTGTGTGTGTGTGTGTGTATGGTGTGTATATTTCTATTTGCTTGATGTCGTATGTATTCACAAGTGGGATATGTGCTGAAGATGACACTTAAGCTTGCTACTGGGAATTTATCTGCTTTGATTATTTATTATTAAACAGAAATGCGCGTAAAGTTTTATTACCGACTTTTTTCATATAAAGGGTAATTATAATAATAACAACAACAATAATAATAATAATAATAATGCTACTACTTATAATACAAGTAGTAATTGTAATAATATTCATATTACTGTTAGTAGCAATAGTCTTAATTTTCCAGTTATTAGCAAACATTTAGCTAGTCTATAGCAATTATCTACATGCATACATACATACGTACGTACGTACATACATACATACATACATACATACATACATACATACATACATACATACATACATACATACATACATACATACATACATACATACATCATACACATACACAGACATATACATGCACGCGTTCATTCATACAAATGGAAAATAGCAATTGTTGGCCTTCTATAGTAAATCACCCAAGCTGAAGCTAGCTAGGCATCCATGGATGTATTTCCTCCTAATCACTACTAATCTCTATATAAATGCTACTTATATCTTTTGAGATTTTGGGATGATACAATGGAGTTGCAGATGAAGTTACACTGTGTTTTTCTTTCTATGTTTTCTTAGATCTATGTTACAGTTATTTCTTTTTATGTTTTCTTAGATCTATGTTACAGTTACGTTATGCTTTCTTTCTTTTCTATGTTATGTTCTATATCTTTTATGTTCTTTTGTTTTTTTTTTGACTCTGTGTTATTCCGATCTCTGTAGTATCTCCATGTTATTATATTCTTTGTTATTTCCACTATGTTCATTAAATATCATTCACATCAACACATGTGCTAACACGGCATGCAATGGTTTGTTGTTTAAAATGATCACGCCATAGTATTTTCAGTGCATTTGTTATTTCAATAATAATCCTTGATACCTTATGTCTAGTAACTTGAAGATTAAATGTAGTAGTTGTTGTTGTTGTTGTTGGAGTAGTAGTTGTAGTAGTAGTAGTAGTTGTTGTTGTTGTTGTAGTAGTAGTTGTGGTAGTAGTAGTAATTGTTGTTGTTGCTGGTGTTGTTGTTGTATTTAGTGTGTTGTAGTGTAATACTGTAATTATTACGTACATTAACAGTCTTTCTTAGTTATGTAATTAAGTTTTAGTCAGTCCTGATTGATGATCGTAATTGATGATTGTGTGATTATTATTATTGTTGTTGTTATTGTTGCTGTTCGTTTGTTTGTTTGTTTGTCATTATTGTTGTTCAGGAAATAATTTATAATTGTAATAGATATTATACGAAATAATGTATATATATTATTCATAATTCATAATTTTGAAATGTCGCCCAGTTTTATATTGTGGAAATTGTCATAAGTAGCTGACAAATCCAATTTTGCAGTAATTAAGAATTTACCATTAGTAATATTAATTTTGGTTTAATGATAATTATGAATTAACAATAATTATGAATGAATGAATTAATAAATTGGTTGGTTAATTAATTAATTTAAATTTTCCAGGTAATCCGTTTCCGGCAAACTTCCGACGAACGATTGAACATCTACACCGACTAATGTCCCACCTCTTTGTCCACATCCACCACGTTCATCTCTCCCACCTGAGGGAACTAGATCTATCACTCCACCACTGTACACTCTTGTATCATTATTTACTCTTCAATAGATTATTCAATCCGTCACTATCTACAGAGCTTTCATTGTTTGATTACGTTTTTAAAGTCCTCGAAAAGCCTGATGTTTCTGACACTCCTACTGTTCAGCATCAGTGTGATCACTCAGCTAATGCTTCAGGGAAAAACTTCGGTGACAATCACATTTCCGGTTGCAGAGAAAACGAGGAAAGTGTTTTGAAGTGTGAGTCTGAAAGAATAGAGAGAGACGATGTCGTCATAGATGATGATGGTGGTGGTGTTTCTTCTTCTAATAATGGTGGTGTCAAGTCTACTAACGCTAATATACCAGTCAATAAATATGTCCCTATTTTCACCATTGTCACATGATCTTTTTTGGGGTTTTCCAATTTTTTAAATTGATTATATATATATATATTTTTACAATATTCTATAAATTCTACCGAATCTTTGGCGTTAATATGTTTGTAG
>NW_008703718.1:4187500-4202149 GCF_000326865.2 Helobdella robusta | reverse complement strand
GATATATATATATATATATATATATATATATATATATATATATATATATATATATATATATACTACTTGCAGTTTGTTATTCAATGAAACTTTATAAAAAAAATTCTTATTTTATTTCGTTTTCTGTACATTTTAATCGTAATGAAATTGATGATGTAATTAATCAATGTGTCATTAGCGGATATCTGAATCATATTTTTTTTCATTTTAAAGTATTCCAATGTTTTATAACCATGCGTAAATGAGAACGTTAATTGATTAATTGATTGATTGTTTAATTAATTATTCAGTCGATGAAGATTATGGTGATGATATATCATTTATATATCAGAGACTTCTTTTATTCGCATATTCGTAGAAGTTATTATTACCGGCTAGTTATATATTTTTTCCCATTTAAATTCGAAATGTGATGAGTGCATATATCCATTTTGTTTACAAATTATGTATATATATATATATATATATATATATATATATATATATACATACATACATATATGTACACGTACATATATGTAGGTTGATAAATTGTTTGTATTTACCGTTGTTTTTAACTTCCTAGATCAACTTATTTGATAATGAAATGAATAAAAATTGGATCTAAATAGTATGGCGTCTGTTTTGTTTTTAAATAAAATTAATTAATTCTAATTAATTCTACAAATAAGGAAATTATTCGTTCGTTTTTTGTTCTTTAATCGTAATATTTCCTTTTCAATGATTGGAGTTCTACAAGGTATTTTTGGACAGTTGCTTGAGTTTCGCGTTAAATCATTTTTTTCATACTTCAATGAATAGGCTGCTGATAGGTGTGAGATATCTGAGATTAAAATGGGAGTTTGATTGAAAGTTTTGCGTGGCAAACAACTAATGTCATCACAACAACTTTTGAATGCCTCTCTTGAACGCTGTTCACTCGTTTGTTGAGATGTTTCAGAATGAGATGCAACTATTGGTAAAGTTCTAAACTTGAGTCGTTTGGCACTTGTTATGCTATCTTTAAGAGCCAATGATTTGGAGAAAGTTAATTTGCGTTTGGAACTGTACGCACAATATCTTAGCCGGAATTCTTCGACGAATGATTTTCTTAATTTTGTAATCGAATCATAATATAACGTACAAAATCTACTTATGTTAACAAATTTAGATATCTCCTCTGCTCTAACGTCCTAGCCAAATTAATTTTATTACAGATTTTCAGTCGGGTGGTTTATTTCATTTTAATGTGAGATAAAATAATACAATATTCCAGATATACCATTCAAGAACTTTAAAATTTAACCGAATATGGTTAAAATGTTGTAAAATATGAATAAATGATTCGAATATTTCTCGATGAAAGCATCATTAACATCACTCATGTTTTGATCATCGAGCTAGCAGGTAGGCAACAGCGAGCAAGCAGTGCAAATAGTTTGTTTTGTAAATTTTCTTTGAAAATAGTTTTTAATTTAATTTGTTATTCTGTTAGTCCTACGTAGTATGTAAAATCTTCATTGAGATGCCAATATTTTCGACAAAAGTTTAAGAAGCTTTTGAAAATTTACGTTAACTTCGAGCTAAAAAAAAAGATTAATAATATAATAAATTCATAGTACAAACATTTACGGGAGATAAAAACAAGATTATTTACGTAACCGAAACTTTGAAATGTCTACCCTACAATGCCGCATTCAATTTTTGGATGACACCAATCCTTTCAACACCACAAACTTTCCCGAACCAACCAAAGCCCCTACCTACACCTTCCTAACCAACATACCACTGCTCAACCAAATCGCTGGAGTAAAAAGATTACTGAAGGCACCTCACAAAGTAATTGTTCTCATTTGTTTTTATAAACACAGCAAAACAGTTTGAACATTAACTAGGAGATCTGTGTATCGAGTTTGTCTCAACAAGTAGTTGGTCAGTGATCTGAATGAATGTTTGAGTCTTTCCTCCCGTGCCAAATGTTTATTTGTGCGTTGTTTCGCAAGTGAATCTTTAAAAATACTTAAAATTATTTTTTTATTACGACTCTCGCAAATAACTAGATACGTTGATAACACTTTCAGTTGGAAGACTGCACACTGCAACTGTATAGGTGCGAGGGATCGTCACACGAGTATGCATCCTATCTGGACCTCGATACTCCACTCGAAGAACAATCGGAAGAGTTGGAAGGATTCATGGAAAGGTTTGTATGAGTGTCTGTTTATGTGTGTTTGTTTATGTATGTTTGTTTATGTGTGTTTGTTTATGTGTGTTTGTTTGTGTGTGTATGGCTTTGATATAATCGAACTAATATGTCACTAACAACATGTGAATTTAATAATATTAGTTTAAGAGTAGTTGATGATATTCATCGTAATAATTATGTTTTAACTTTTTTGAACTGTTTTGAAACGTAAAATATAAAAATATTATAACATGATTTTTTCAACTGAAGCAAAAAAAGTTCGTTGATTTTACGAACGCAAATAACGGTACGTGTTCACACGATCATAGAAAGATTGCTGAACTCATCGGGCAGAGAGCTGAGAAGAGCTCTCTTCTCTCTCAAACAACTTTTCCAAGTAAATAAAAAACTAATTTTTTGTAATTATTTTATTTTAATTAACATGATTAACTATCTATAATTATAATAATATAATTTAGCTTTGAGTATTTTTAAATTTAATTTTTTTTTAATTAAAATCGCTGCCACCAGGATGATAAAGATCTGGTGCACCAGTTTGCAAACAGTGATGGCCTGGACTGTTTAATAAAAGTCGGTGATGAAACTGATGCTAACTATCAAAATTATATTCTCAGAGGTCTTTAAAGATACCTTTAACATTCGCATCTGCAGTATTTATTCATATGAATACGTAACGTTTACACACATTAAGCTATAACTAACTACATACATAGCAATTACATCATATTACAATTACATAACGTTACATATACATCACATTTCAATTACATCACATCACATTAAAATTACATCACATTGCAATTGCATCAATTTACAGTTACATCACATTACAGTTACGTCACATTACAATTACAACACATTGCATTTACATCAAGTTACCATTAAATCACATTACAGTTACATCACGTTTCAACATTACATCACATTAAAACATTACACTATCATTGCATGTAATTAGCCATCGGGCAAGTGATGTTGTACGTGGATGGTATGAATGGAATCGTAAATCATAACGAAACAATACAGTGGCTCTATTCTTTACTCTCATCTAAGGTTTGATTGGCTTTCATTTTGTTTAAATTACTTAATTTATTTTTTTTGTCAAATTATTATTTATTTCAATCAATTTTTTATCCCCGAGCAATAAACTCAGTTTTAATCTTAAAACTTTATTTTACTATCCACAACACATAGTCAGCTCAAGTCTCGAAAACCGCTATTAAGTTGTTGTTGGTCTTTGTGGAATATAACGAAACGAACGTCAACTTTTTACTGAAAGCTGTCAACACGGCAGATTGTGGAAAGGGTTGGTTCTGTATGTCGCATACATACATGCTTGTGTGTGTGTGTATGTGTGTTTGTATGTGTGTATGCTTGTACACGTTTATGTATATGTAAGTCTGTTTGTATGCATGTATCAGCTGCGCCTATGTCTTATTCACTTTTATAAGCATATTTGTGAAATTTGTGAAATAATATTTGGCAAATTAAAACTTACACGCCTACTTATAAAAAAATTTTTCATTTGCAAAGGCAACAAAGCTTGGAAGAGGGTGATCGACATTCTGTCGGATCAGGATGGAAACGATGATGTGGAGTTGAAAATCTTCGCCATGACCCTCATCAACAGGGTCCCAATTCTTTTGTCCTCCTCCAATTTTTTTGCCATTTGATAACATTTATTCATTGCTGTTACAAGCAAAACTTCAGTTATTTAAAAATTAGCTGACCAAATGTTTTTTTAATTACTTTAATAGTCTATAAACTTATCAAAAATTTTATCAATCGCCATAAATCATTTACTCAATTAATCAAGCAATCAATCAAACCATTAATCATATCATCAATCAACACACCAACCAACCAACCAATCAAATTGTCAATCAACACACCAACCAACCAACCAACCAACCAACCAATCAACCAACCAATCAATCAAATCGTCAATCAACACACCAACCAACCAATCAAATCATCAATCAACACACCAACCAACCAATCAAATCATCAATCAACAAATCAACACACCAACCATCCAATCAATCAACGTCAGACCCTCAACGGCATTCCAGACCAGGACACGTACTACGACGTTGTGGATTCCCTGGAAGAGCAGGGTCTCGAATCTATCATTAGAAGGAACCTAGAGGATAAAAATTGTGATCCTGAATTTGCGGAACAGTTGAACACTTACGAAACTGTCCTCAGCAGTGAAGATGGCAACGCAACTGAAAATCTGGCAAACATCGTCAACATTAGGTGGGTACTTTGTGGTAGATGAAATACATTTTATCTTTTTGAGCTATTTTTGCTGTTATTTCGTAATTTTGTCGTTTAAATGATTTTAATTTGCCGCCCAAAACTAATTATTGGCAGTATTTGGTTATTAATGTTTCATTTTTTTATTCAACATCATCATCGCCATCATCATCTTCTTTTTCTTCATCGTCATCATCACCAGACAGTCGTTAAGGAAGAGACGAGATGAATCGATGCTGCGTAGGAGGAGCAGACGATTTAGTACCGGAAGTGCATTCGACGAAACATTCAAACCTACCGGAAATAAAGGGTGAGTTTTGTTTGAAATTTTTCTTAATAATTTAAATGGATTGCGGAATCAAAAAAGACGCTTCGAACTTATTTTCTTTTATTAATCAAATGCACTATTAGCAAGCGATCCCAGAAAATATATTATGCTAATGAATTTGTGTATGTGATTTATTAATTAAAATTATTATGTTAATGAGTCTGTGCACATGGCCCTATCAACTATCAAACAAACTTTTAGGTTGAAACATCAAGCCGCATTAGTGAAAATCTGAAAAGAGCTTAAAATAAATATTTTTTCTTTCAAGACAACACAAACATAACAAAGTGATATAACTCGCTATAAATATTTTCGCAACAGACAACAAAAACATCAAAACGAACAACTATCAACACGATATGCACGGCAGCCGAAATCCTCAAGTAACAACAGCCTCTCATCAAACAAAAAGTGGATGCTCTACAAAATATCCAAACACGGCGGTGACGATGACGGTGAGGAATGATTTGTTTTGTTGTGCTGGTGATGTTGCTTGCTAATGATGACATAAATATTCAAAAAGATGTAACGATATTTATATTCACCAAACTTAACGTATAATTCAATCCAATTCTGCACAAATACCTCAAAAGAGAGCCAACAGCAAGAGTCAGGTGACGATGAAGATGATGACGACAACAAACAAGGCGGACTGGGAAGTCTTCTTAGCAAGGCCAAACAATCGCTGGGTGCCAAAAAAGTAGCAAGAGGTCCCACCGTTCCAAAACTACCCCCAAAGTCAGAGGCGGATTTGCAGTGGGAACAGATTGAGAAGAGCATGAAGAGGCCTTTGAAAATTAAAAATGTTCGTCATGTTTATGACTGACAACATTATTAATATTTTATTCATATTAGTCTCCTTTTGTCAAAAATTATTTGTTTAATGATTACGAATTATTTTTATTATTAATTTGCTTTGTTTTATCGGTCGTAATTGTTATAATCAGGCCTATATAGATTATATTATTTATTCAACTATTTCAATTCACTTGCTTTTTAAATTTATTTAAAACCTTTCCCTCCGATTGTTCAAAGTATGCTCCATACCAAAGTGTACGTTACATTTTACATCTTAACTATTTTCATTAAAATAATGCAAACCAAATGTCCGAAGGTTGATTTCACGGAGTTGACGGAAGCGGATGAAGTTGATTACGTATCCATCCAACCAGGAGTGGCCAATTCATCGTTAGGACCCTTACCACTTGGTCCTCCGCCATTCAACATGATGGGTGGATTGCCTCCACTACCACCACCACTACCACCACCACTACCTCCACTTTCAGGAGGGCACGGACCTCCTCCTCCTCCTTTGCTACCCCCTGCTTTATCTTTCAACAGTTTGCCTCCTCCACCACCACCATTAATGGGTGGCTTGCCCCCACCTCCACCACCACCATTAATGGGTGGCTTACCACCACCGCCTCCATTATTTGGTGGATTAGCACCCCCACCCCTTTCGCATGATAACAAACCAGCTGCTAAAAAGACAATAAAATTGCATTGGAAGGAAGCGAACGCCAGTTATGTTCTTCCGTCTGGCAAACAATCCGACACGTTTTGGACGAGTGTGGTGAAAGAATTGGGACCCGTCAAAGTTGATTCAGAAAAAGTGGAACAATTGTTTGCTTCAAAAACTGTAGAATTAAAAACAAAGGTTTGCTCTGCACTGTTTTCATATTGCTTGAAAAGTTTCAATTATTTTGCACTTTTAAGTTTCGGCCATTTTTCAACTTGTGTTTTTAATTTGAAATGGCTGTTTAAGACATTAGTCGTTTTTCATTGAAAAATTAATATGATTATTATTTAAAGAAACAAGAAGGCGCCAAAAAGGAACTTGCCATTTTGGATCCCAAACGATCAAACGTCATCAACATCGGCCTCACTGCTCTGCCGCCACCGCGGACCATCAAGACGGCCATCTTGAAAATGGATTCTGCCATCCTGAATAGAGAAGTTATAGAGGTTGACACGCTTTTCTTTTTTATTCCAATTACTTTTTAGTAATTTTATCAGCAATAAATATGTCCGTAATTGAGAAGCTTTCTTTAGATGAGTTTTCCAAGTTTACTTTTCAAGTACTTGAAGTTTCTATCTGATATCTACTTGAACTTTGCAGAAACTGCTGAACACTATGATTCCGACGGAGGACGAAAAGACAAGAATACTTGATGCCCAAAAGCAGAACCCAGAGCTGACTTTAGGAAATGCGGAACAGTTCTGTCTGACACTCAGCTCCATTTCCAACCTGAATGATCGACTGAAGTTGTGGCTGTTCAAACTGGATTTCGATACCATAGAAAATGTTAGTAAATCTGCATCTTTTATGAGTGATACAAAAATTTCTCGTATTTTAAATGACTCTTGATAAAAAATTAAAATTTGTGTTGCTTCTTATACTCTTAAAATTATTTAATTTCATTTAAATAACTAATAACTTATAACAGCGCTGAATTCGAATCTTTAAATTACAAAAATAATTTTTTTATATAAAACTTTTTATTTTCCTATTTGTTAACCTTTCTTCTTTCATAATTGAACTTCAACCAGGAAATAGCAGAACCTATGTACGATTTGAAGCAGGGCATCGAAGAACTAAGGAAAAGTAAGGCCCTCAAACAAATTCTCGCAACCATGCTCACTATTGGAAACTTTCTCAACGGCTCCGAGGTCGATATTTTCCCTTCACATACGATAACTTTATACAACTTATTGCATTTTTTATTGGTGTTAGGTTTAAATTGTACAATATTAACTGATTTAAATATTTTCATGTTTTAAATTTAGAGTTTATGAAAAAATTTAGTTAAAGTTCACCAATATTATTAATTTGTTTTGTACTCTCATCCATTAGGTTAAAGGTTTCACGATTGAGTACCTTTCGAAAATTCCAGAGATCAAGGATACAGTGCACAAACATTCGCTGCTCTATCACCTCTGCAACGTTATACTCGATCAATTTCACGACACCACCGATCTATTTTCCGAAATTGGGTCAATATCCCGGTGTTCAAAGGTTAATTCTTTTGTCTGAATTTATTTTCATCAAATTTTAAACAACTACTCCGTTATTTCAACATTTCAAAACACATAAAAAAAACAATTTAATTAAGATTTTATTTAATTATTTTTTAGGTTGATTGGGACGAAATGCTCTCCAAATTATCCAAACTGGAAAGTGACTGCAAGTTATCATGGGAAAACCTGAACATCATCATCAAGAATGATCCTGGTGCAAACGCTAAGAATAAGTTATTCGCTTGCTCTTCTAATTATTTGCTATTAATAATATAAATTATCTTTTTAAAAATCAGTTTTGATACTGCATCTACTTGAAACTTATCTCAACATTAGTGTCATTCTTCAGATTATCCGACTTTCTATTTGAATGCGCTGAGCGTATCGTCATATTGAAATTTATCCTCAAACGACTCATGAACAGGTTCCTACACTTCTTATTTCAAAATCATTTGTAGTTTAACTTTTCAAATATAATCTAATAGACAATATGATCTCTTTGAAAAATATTATGAAAAGAGATCACGTTCCCATTGTAAGCAGACGAGCAAATTCCAACAGGTTCAGCAAATTTCTCCTCTACCTCGGTTACACTTCTGACGGAGCACGCGAGGTGAAGGTCACACCATTCTGTAAGGTCATCAGTGAGTTCGCCCTTGAATATCGAACCATGAGGGATAAGCTAATGCTTCAACGTGCCAAAAAAGTCAATGAGTCGGAGAGGAAAAAGACGAGGGGGAAGATGATTGTCGAAGTCGGCTCATTTGTTACTGCAAAGCTTTAATTTCAATGTTTAAAAATTTTACCTTTTGGTCGTTTTAATTTTTTTAACTTGTTAATGTCTGCTTTCAATACAAAATTTTATGTACTATCGTCGCAATTTTTGATCACATCAAATTAAAAAAAAACATTTTATCCCTGACTTTCACAGACGGATAAATTTGCAGCCAAAACACGGACCCTACCTCTGGAAAGGGAAAGAGACGCCGACTTGAAGATGCTACTCGGCAAGGGAATGTCAGACAACAGTACAAATTCGTTGCTTCTATCAGGTGTTAAGGCGAGGAAGAAGAACGTTCTAAGTACGTAGTGCTAAAGAAATAAATTGATTTTTGATTCGAAACATTTCTGTTCCTTAAGCTATCTTTAAAAAATATATAAAAGCAACGTAATTATACTTTACGCTGTGGATTGATTACTAATACGACCAAGTTACTAAGTACACTAAACTTATTGGCCAAAATATTTTCCTCCCATTACATGAAATTTGATGTAATCTCTTGTATATAATTGCAAACCTGAATGACAGACACAGCCCAGGCCAACACATTGCGTAGGCCATCACGAACGGGTAGCAAGCATACGACTGGACACGGCTCAGAGACAGAAGGGGTCGATGATATTTTAGAAGCTGTCGTCAAATCGGCCACAAAATCGAACGCCGACGCCGTCACGGGCAAGCCGGCGCAGAGGATTAAAACGTCGGAAAGGAAGTCTTGTAAGTTTGGATTGGTGAATGAAAAGAATAAATTTTCAATGTAACGTCCCGATACAAACCTAGATGCCATAAAAACGTAACAATAAATAAACAAAATCACTTGACCAATACTTAGCAATGTAGTCAGTGTAATTTATACTTAAGATTTATAAACTTTTTACATTACAGGGAGGAGTTACAATTATAATTAAAGACGAAAGCCGACCGACCGTATGGCAAAATTGTTGGTAGACCTCTCGATGAACGGGCTTATGAGCTGAGTCGGCTCTGAATGAATAAACAGAATATAAATTTCTCGTTATGAATGAATGTTGTTTCCGTCCCAGTATAATAAAATTTAATTTTTATTTTATTATAAACTAAATAAATTACTAATTAGTGATAAACAACGATTATGCCTGGCAAGGAATGAATGGTGTTGTTTGTTTTCAGTGCAGATTCTCAAGGACGTTAAAAATAATTAAAAATGATAATCAAATGTTAATATAGATTTAAGCCATATTTCAACTGAACAAAAATGATTTTAAAAATAACTGTAAAAAATCAGAAAATTAAAAAACTAACATAGAATCACCTAAATTTTATAGTGGTATAGAATGGTGATAAACCATTATTATTATTATTATTACCTGTGTATAAATTGATTATATACCCACTATCTACTAAAAATAAAGCTTGTGAGCGCTGGTACGTTATTCCACATCTTTATAAAACAAGTACACAACTGTATTAGCATAACGTACAAGTGTATTTGCGTACAGAGTTGTATCCATCAAGCAGTTTGTTTGAATGTAAATTATATAATTTAGCACGAGTTAACAAATGCAAATTTGACTTTGGCGGCTACTATTACAAAATAAAGTCGATGTACATATTTACAAATTGTAGGTAATATAAAAGTAAATCAAATAATAAGAAGACAAACAATAATACATATCATTAAATTAAATGATACAGCCACAAGTATTAACAACAACTACAAATGATTCATGTGATCATGAAAAATTTTTTCATTTACATTCAACAACGATGTTACATGGAAATATCCTACATATCTAAATCCCTAATGGATAGCCAATTCAGAAACTGCAGCCTAAAAAGGAACCATCATCTGCATGTGTACAAAGCACTCTTTAATAACTCATAGGAGGCATTTATAAGACCCCAGGACAACAGCGATCTTGAATAATTAACATGAAAACCTTTGAACATATTTTTGACACTCCTGTCCCTTTCGTTGAATACATGCTTGAAAGATTTGATGAACCCCGGGAAACTTCCTCCAACAGATGACTGCATGTATGTTTTTACAACATTCACTGGATAAAATATCGTGCTAATCACAGCTCCCAGTAGCCCTCCACTGACAAAATTGCTGAATATTTCATATGATTTTTTATCTGACTTTGGCAAAAATTTTTTGACTTCACCTCTGAATTGAAAAAAAATAACATTACTTGGACCATTTCTAAGAAGGATTGGTGTGAGTCCCCTGTAATATTCAGCAAAACCCAAACACCTCAACTCCCTGAAAGCATGTATCGTGTTTTTGTACTTTTCTTGATACGTTTTGTTTTGTAACAATGTTTGAATTCGTTCAAAAGGCATCAGCACAGCTTCCATGCAACCAGCCAACAGAGCAGATGCTGTATGGATGACAACTATTGGCATATCTGGATGTGTCTGCTCAAATTTTTTATTGAATTCCTCATACATCCCAAACATAATAGAAACCGATGTAGTTTTTTGAAGGAGTGGAGGTAGCACACCTCTGTACAATGTCCAATAGCCTTCAGATTTTAGCTGATTGAAAGCTGTCGTTGTGCTTATTCCTAATAACTGCTGTCGAAAGATTAGTTTGTTGATTGGAAATGTCAATAGAATGTTGACGTTGGCAGCTCCCCAGCCACAAACAAATTCTCTGTAGTCCCTTTTTTCACACATTTGTCCGGTTTCCAACTCTTTCATTTTGCCTGCATCTAATTGAAATCTGTTTTCCACCGCCACAATAGTCGTCATTTAGTCCTGAAAATTATAAATTGTGTGGATCTTAATCAAATTCTAAAATATTATTTATTATAAAATGTAACAACTAACTAAAAAGACTAAATAAATTAAAATAAACAAATTTTAATTTTTAAACATCCTTCTTACTGACCTTACTTAATTAGTTAATTAATCTTACTAATCAAATAAATAAAACATCAAATAAAAACTCAAGCTGAAAAAAAAACATTTTGAGGTTCATGCCAGCCATGAAAAAAAACAAATTGACTTTATTTTAAAAATTTTAATCTGGAATGAGGTTTGTGATGGGTGAATGATAATAAATGTATTCAATCATTTTTGCATAATTGCCGATAAAAAAATGAACATACCGACGAAGGATTAGGTTGACAACTTGATATAAAAAAACACTGACATCGACCATTTAGTTTAAAGTTGCAATTCAAAAAAATTTTATGAAAAAAGTACATTAAATGGACAAAAAATTAAAAACGAACAAACTCTCTAGGACATCGGACCGAACCATACCATAGACTGCGAAAAATTGCTTCGCTCGTTTTAAACTATTCTTCTCCGCAAACAAAAGACAAGTAACTTTTCCATACATATAATTACATGTTTTAACCATATAATTAGAATAAATATAACGGCCTTCGCTCATTTTTGACGGTCGAGCAAGGAGCTTACTTCTGGAGGGGAATTGGAGGGTGATTTTTTATCGCCCAAGTCTAAAATTACGATCGTTTATTTACTAATTTCGGAATATTGCTTTTATTTAAAATGTTTTGAAAGGTGATACTAGATGCTGTTTTAGGATAGATATTGCAGTATGACGGTTTTTGCATTTTAAATTAAAAAAATTTTTTGTGAACCACTCTTCTAACACTTGACTCATTAACGATTAACTGTAACCGGTAAGGGTAACGTAACAACATTAACGACGACTAATTAGTAATTAAATTACTAAACTCTAATAATTAAGCTAAAACTAAACTACTAATTCTAATTACAATAAATAACAGATAACACTAACGAACATTAACAGATTAGACTTCTAGAGACTACCTACCACTACACTACTACATACTACAACTACTACACTAACAGCACTTGTTCCTAAAATCCTAAATCCTATTGCTTGATTGGTTGTAAAATTTTTACTTACAATGCTTAGGCCTGGGAATAAAGAATATATTTTTTAAAATAACTAATATTCAATGATTTTTGCTAGTTATTCAATTATGTGGATCATTTCATATAATTAGAATAATTTGTCGTGCTTGGATTATTGGCTTACGAAATTGCATGGATTTTAACGAGCAAGCTATATGAAATATTTACTTGCTTAAATATGCTTAAAACATTGTAGTAATTCTCTTTAATTTTATTAAATAAAATTATGATTTTATTAAATAAAATTATGTATTATTAAATTATTGTTGTTAATTTGAATATAAAAATTATACTTTTGGTCCTGTGAAATCCGGTGGTTTTTTTACTGAAGCCGAAGGTTGGCCTAGTAGGATTGAACTAAAGTCACCCTTTTTTACACTATTCGATCATGTTAAAAATTTGTTTGCTCATGAAATAAACGACCTAAATAGATCAAAATTGTTATTTGAACAACTATCTTCATTATATTCAATGAATATTTTACATTCTGCTGGTGCTCATAGAAATTATGGTTGCTGAAATCATACGTTGGCTTACTGCAGTGGCTTACTGGGTTTCATACAACAGTGTCATGGCGGTTTTCTTTACATATAATGCTTTAAATAAGTCAATATATTCATTTCACAATTATTTTTGTCAATATAAATAAAGAAATTGCTTTTGTCTGGTAAAATACAGTGGCCAAGTAAAGCCGTATGTTGGCTTAATCGGATTTTTTTTCCATATATAAAATACTATGAGATCAATAAATCAATCAATCAACCAATCAATCAACCAACCATTCATTCAATCAACTAATCAACCAACCATTCAATGAACCATATTTGAAAAATATTTGCAAGGCTTGTTCAAACTCGAACAAACACTTAACTGTACAGATCTACAAACAATTTCGAGATTTTAGTAAAGAAAGAAAAACACAATAGTTGCTTTTATTAAATCAAGAAATATCCAAAAATTTTATAACCAAATTAAAAAAACTAGAAACCAGTCAACATTTAATAAATAATTAAATAAATAAATAGACATTATTAAAAAGATTGTTCAAAAAGGTAAAATTTAGGGCGACGACGAGAATAAAATGTAGTTTGTTTTGTTGGTGTGGGGCTGTGAAGCGAAAACAAACACATCACAAAAAACTAGTAAAAAGTTGCAAGAATAGTAGTCAGTCACCTACCTACAATTAAATTACTCTCAGGGCCCTAGCTTACTTATAATCATTAACTCAACTCACCTACCTACAAATATGTTTTTCTACGTTTTTGGAATTTTACATGTTTTAGGTATTTTATTTTACATATTTCAGCGTTTTTATTTTACTTGAAACTTTTTAACTAATGTTAAGCTCTAGCCTACTTACGATTGTTCAACTCATCTCAATCCCTAATTTACCTACGAATTAAATTAAGTCTGGTAAAGAAAATAGAAAGTTGAAGAAAAACATAACAATAACGACACCGAATGAATGGATGTTGTGTATGTGTGTGTTTTATTGATGTATGTGTGTAAATGTGCGGGCGTGTACTCTCCAAAAACTTCTTCACTCACTACGGACGAACCTCCATTGCACCGACCATCATCTGACACGCATCGATGGAATGAATTTGACCGGATACTGAAAAACACTAAATTAAAAAAAAAATAATTCTTTAAAGTAAAAAAACAAGCCATTGGAAAAAAAGGCAACTTATCTTATCTACCTACTTCTCTGACTACTTCTACTTCTCCATCACTTGCGAGGTTCAGAGCGGATCTCAAGACCCATCTGTTTTCAAAATTCATTGAGGAGCGCTGTTGAACATCGCGGAAACAGCGCTTTATAAGCTGATTGATTGATTGATTGGATTGATTGATTGATTGATTGGATTGATTGATTGATTGATTGGATTGATTGATTGATTGATTGATTGATTGATTGATTGATTGATTGATTGGATTGATTGATTGATTGATTGATTGATTGATTGGTTGATTGATTGATTGATTGATTGATTGATTGATTGATTGATTGATTGATTGATTGATTGATTGATTGATTGATTGATTGATTGATTGATTGATTGATTGATTGATTGATTGATTGATTGATTGATTGATTGATTGATTGATTGATTGATTGATTGATTGATTGATTGATTGATTGATTGATTGATTGATTGATTGATTGATTGATTGATTGAT
>NW_008703718.1:4179677-4187450 GCF_000326865.2 Helobdella robusta | reverse complement strand
AAACGAACGAATAAATGATGAATTGAATGATTTAACGAATGAATAGAATGAATCAATTAGTGGAGGAATAATTTGAAAGATAGTAATAAAATGAATGAGAAAAATTAAAAAAAAACTAAGCCATACTTCAAAAATCGTCGTTGTTGTTTTCTTCAAATTGTCATCGGAACGATCATCATGAGACCATCATGTGAAACGTGCTGACGCCCACCACAGCCCACCTCTTATCCTGTAAAAAGTTATTTTTATTAGCTTAGTAGTAAATCAAGGAACAAAGGAACGAACGAATAAATGATGAACTGAATGATTAAATAATTAGTTGAAAGAATGAATGAATGAATGAATGAATGAATGAATGAATGAATGAATGAATGAATGAATGAATGAATGAATGAATGAATGAATGAATGAATGAATGAATGGAATGAATGAATGAATGGAATGAATGAATGAATGAATAGAACGAATTAACGTCAATTAATGGAAGAATAATTTGAAAGATTGAGGAAAGAAATGAATGAATGAGAAAAATAAAAAAAAACGAAACTAAACCTTACTTCAAAAATCGTCGTTACTTCAATCCATTGCACCGACCGCACCGACCACCACATTCAGATCGGCACACAAGATTTCATCCGAACTTCTGAGCGTCAGTCGAACAGCCAACGCGCTGATTCTTCCTACACCACACCATCATACGTAAATCATCATGAGACCACCATCTGAAACGTGCTGACTCCTACCACTGCCCACCTCTCATCATTCTGCAGACAATTTTTTTATTAGCGTAGTAGTAAATGAATGTTAGAATCTTAGAAGCAAAAAATTATAAAATGGAAATAATGGCAAATAAATAATAACTGAAAATAATAAAGAGATTAAAATGTAAAAAAAAAACTTACCGTCGTCCATTCGACAAAGGCAGAATGTTGAATGCTTTCCGGTTCCTACGTTGTCCTCCAAAACTGGTGCCAGTCCTCCTCGAGATTGTTGTTGAAACACAGCCCGTGGAATGGAGAAAAAGAAAATTCTCATCAGAAAGCTTAGCGGTGCCTGCATCTCAAATTGCTTAATAAAAATAATCCTATCTACCTATTCAATTACCTTAACTAATCTATATTAAATTGTTAATGGTACGATAGTCGAAAGTCCCCCTTCATTCTCCCTCCTTTGCACAGAGGTTCACCGACAGCCAGGGCACCGGATAGTAAACCATTGCCGTGCGGATAGTAGACTATTGCTGTGCGGATAGTAAACCATTTGCCGTCCGGAAGCCGTGCGGGTAGTAGACTATGGCCACGCCGCATAGTAAATCATTACCGTGCAGATAGTAAACCATTGCCGTCCGGATAGTAAACCATTGCCGGTTCACCACTGGCCACCAAGGCTTACCTCTGACAACGGACTTTGGAATTCAGAGTCTATCGGCTATCGTACCCTCAGCTTACCTATTCATTACATTTAAGCCCTAGCTTACCTAAAATTAAAAAAACTCAAGAGCCCAATTCATTGGCCTTTCGGCACCCACCCCACCACCTACGTAATGCCTTGGGCTCCAACTTAGTAATAATAATATAAAACTTAAACCCTAAATCTATTAATGAGTATGTGTTACAACGTAGCCTTAACTTACCTATTCATTACATTATGGCCTTAACTTACCTAAAATTAAAAAAACTCAAGAGCCCAATTCATTGGCCTTTCGGCACCCACCCCACCACCTACGTAATGCCTTGGGTTCCGACATAATAATAATAATATAAAACTTATAATTAACCTACCTATCGATACACATACAGCGTTTTAATTTACATTACAAGATTGTTCTTAGAATTACATTATTGCCCTTAACTACCTATGAAATTAAATTACTCTCGACCTTAGTAATAATAAATTAGAATGTGTATTGAAAATAAAATTACGCTCAAATACTAATATATGTGTTTATGTATGTGTTTGTGTGTGTGTTTGTGTGTGTGTGTAATACGCTAATGCGTGTAATGTAGACGCAAGAAAAAATAGAAGCGATAAACTTACGCGCCTACCTATTCAACCACATTAGTGTTGGATGTTTCCTATCTATCCTACCTACAATTAAAATTATGCCTAGCTAACCTACCTATATAGCTACTTAATGTAATTGTGTGTGTGTGTGTGTGTGTGCGTGTAAGCATTCTTACTTATTTTTAAATTACAGAGAAAAAAGAATAAAACGTATCCCAGCCAGACGTGTATTCTTTGCCTCTGAATGAATGAACGTAGCCTGACATCTTCCATGATGAACTCCTCTGGAAGCTTCAGCCTGAATGAAATGAATAAAATGAAAAAATTTTATTTGTTTAATTAATTTAAATGAAAATAGAAAAACGAGCCGCGGTGAAACCCGCCAGCCGGAAAAGCCAGCCAATTGGCAAAAAGAGAAACCGAAAAGAAACCGTAAAACGAACCCCAGCCAGGCGTGCATTCTTTGACACTGAATGAACGAACGTAGCGTGACATCACAACCATTCTGATCTTCCACGATGAACTCCTCCGGAAGCTTCAACCTGAATGAATGAACCTGAAAGAACCTAAATGAATGGACAAATCTTATTTAATTAATTTAAATGAAAATAGAGAAACGCAAAGAAGCCGACCGGTCGGCAAAGAAAAGAACCTCAAAGAAAGGTATCTATATAGGATTTATGCTCTATATAACTCTATATAACTCTATATAACTCTATATAACTCTATATAACTCTATATAACTCTTCTGTGTGTTTGTGTGTGGTTGCATTTGCGCCTGCGTTCATTGACCGCATCAAATTAAAATCATTGTTTTATCTTTTAATATCGCTTTAAAATGCTCAAAATAGTTCAATTATTATTAGTTTTAATTAATCGTTATTCCAATGCAGATTAATTTGGGGAGTTGTTATCAAATGCATATCATTGATAAGAACGTTTGTATGTGTGTGTGTGTGTGTGTGTGTGTGTGTGTGTGTGTGTGTGTGTGTGTGTGTGTGTGTGTGTGTGTGTGTATGTTTGTGTGAACGCGTACTCGTGTATTATGCTAATATGAAAAATTGAGCAAACCACAGAACAAAGTATGTTGACGACTTTGTTTACGAGTCTTGTGACGATTGAAACATTTAAAGAATAAAGTTTAAAACAGATTATTTCTTTATCTAACGATACACATTTCTATCGTAATTGCTGTTACTATTGCTACTACAACTGCCACGGTGGCTACTACTATTCTACTACTTCTACAGCTGCTACTTTTACTACTGCTGCTACTACTACTACTACTGCTACAACTACTACTACTGCTGCTACTACTACTACAACTACTAACACTATGACATAACTATTAAATTTTTTAATTCCTAACAAAGAGCTACTAATTTTTTTGAAGGCTAGTTTGTTTTGGATGTTGCGAGTTACAATGTCTATGTGTTGGTTGTGTGTGTGTTTTGTGTGTGGTGTGTATATGGTGGGCATTGTGTATGTGGTGTGTGTGCGCCAACATATTTCTGATTGGACGAAGGATTTTTGAATAACAATTGAAGTGCTATTTACACTTTGAGTTTATATATACAAATGTGCATGCTATATATATATGTGTTTGTATGCGTAAAATTACTGAATATATATATATTTATATATTTATATAAGTGTTGAATATCAGCATTGTCCCAAATATGTTGAATATATATATATATATATATATATATATATATATATATATATATATATATTTATTTATTTATGTGTGTGTGTTTTCTGTAGCTTGTTAGATAACGCGTGTGCTAAAATACAACAATCGATTGGTTGTGTTATAAAAGATATGCCAGACATGCCAGATATGTAGTAGTTTTTAGTTAGACTGTGCTTTTTCTGTGATTTTTAGACCATTTGAATGCTAATTTATGTTCATTAATGATAGTAATTAATTAATTTAAAACATTTAAAGTGATTTATTTAATAAATACAATAATTGAAAAATTACTTTATTTCGATTATATATATATATATATATTATGAATAAATAAATTATGGAAATAAATACGGTGTTAAAAGGGAGCTTCATTTGGATATTGTTTTTGTGTTAGTATGTTTGATTAGTTTAATTTAATATGCTGTTTATTTTATTTTGTTTTTGATCTTATTTTATTTTTTATTGTATGCATTGTATTTTTTTCAATTAAAATGGACTACTGCAGAAGCGAGAACACACACACACACACACGACACACACACACACGATTACGCACACTTACACACGCACTCACACACAAACACATAATAAATTAATTAATCAACCAACTAATATCCAAATTCATCTAATTAACGCAAAACACAGATTTTTCATCCACACGTTACGTTGTTTCTGGGTCGTCGGTTAAATATGAGAAAAGCAGCGGTAAAAAGCTCTTAACTTGCTACGAATGCTATTATTATGAGCAGTCTGAAAACGGTGAAAGAGGTTGTGGGAGGCCTTTCGACTCTGACTCTGAGGATATGAAAAAAACCACCTGCAAAGAAGAGGACATGTTCTGCTACGTGCGTTTCTCTTGAAGATTTTTATACCATATTATTGTTTTTTGTCTGTATTATTATTTTATTTTCATTATTATTTATCTATATATTTCGTGTAATTTTTTTAGAATCAAACTCTAGAATGAGAAAATGATAATTTGTAGGCGTGTTATTTCAATTCACTGTGCTTTGCAGTTGATACTTGTGTTAATTGGTGAATAAGGGAATTGTTGATAATTATATTTATAATCATTATAATTATGATAATAATTAAATAATTATAGTTATAATGATGATATCTATCATCATCGTTGTCATCATCTAGAAATTATCATGGTAACCAAATCATTTCTAAGTCAGTATCAAAGCCAAGTTAAATATATCTATGCTCCCAGCAACGTGTTTCGCGTGATATGTTAATTAATAGATAAAAATAAATTCCTTTTTTTCTAAAACATTACAACCTAAACTTCTTCGACCTAACCATATCACGTGCGCGTCAAATGATAAGAATCAGAATTTTTCAGTTTTGATCGTCTCCGTTACCGCTAGGGTAAGGAGAACGACACATTGAGAAAAAAAAATTTTTTAAAATCATATTTAGTCCATAGTGCCATAAACCAGAGTCCCGTGTAATTATTCACCTCTAATGAATATTGGTTGCTCGTTCCTCAAAAAATTGAGTGGGATTATCATTAATGATTAGTAAAATGTTAATGATTAGGATCAAGATGATGATGACGGTGATGGAGATTTGGATCACAATCAAGATGGCGATGATAATTAATGACTAGATTGATTAAGATGATGATTGCTCTAATTACATTTTTTTAAATTAAAATTTTAGGTAGACGTAACGAAAACAGAATTATTTGCATCGTATAATAGAGGGTGCATACGAAACTGTGAGATTGCTGGCAGAAAATGCTGTAACATGGATCTCTGCAATCATTCAAACACCATCAATCATTGGTTTTCCATAGTTTTGCCGCTTATTTCAATCCTTTTATGTTCTTTTCTACAGTTTTTTAATGGTTCATAGTCACTTGAATTGATTTTTTTATATTTTTATTAGCCTTCTCGAAATCATTGCGTATTATTTTATTTTAAACTTTAAATGAATATCGCGCACACACACACACACACACACACACACATACACATATACGTGTATACATTTTTATTAATATTTATTGGTAATCATATGCTAATACTATTCTTAAAATAATCAAGACACAAATAATTGAGCAATACTTTTTCAATTGAAGCTTATGCGTGAGCTTGGTATTATTCATTCATTCATTCAAAATAAATTGCTCTATGACTACATCCTGTTATATGATATTAGCGGCCTTTTATTTTCATATATGCAACATCCTTCTAATCTGAATTTATTATAACCATTGTATGTGTTATTCTAATTTATGTGTTTGATAATGTCATAAGCAACATGCACTTTTATAAATCATTTATGTGTTAAGGTAAATTTGACTGCGTGTGTGTGTGTGTGTTTGCATCTGTGTGCTGTGCATCTGTGCTGGCATCATTGGTGAAATGAGATTTTTTCTGCCATTTTAAAACTGGTGTCAAATTTTATGATAATCTTTTTATATATGAAAATTTTATGAAGTATATGTATATTTCGTGTAGATGTTTATCATAAATTGCTGCTATGATAACTAGTTACGTACGTTAATTTCTTTTGTGTATAAGCTTTCATTAAACAGACTTAATTCATAATTACATAAATTTCATCTCATGACAAAAAATAACTGTAACAGCCTAATCTCAGAGCATATTTTTTTAAAAGATATTTTTTATAAATTCGATTGACACAAAATTTAATATTCAATCGATAATGGGAAAACTCAATTGAGGCGACAAATTTTTCGAAATTATATACACACGCACGCACGCACACATACACACACAAATCTTCTAAAGCTATCATAATTTACAAGTAGATAAGACAAGTAAACAAGACTAGAAATGTTATTATGTGACACAACTAAACGATAGAATGTTTCGTAAACGTACCAACTCATCTTCTGGCAACAATTCATAACATCCACATATTCTGCATTCCGGAAATGTTGAAACCAGCTTGTTTTCAACTTTTTAATGTAATTCTTTTTCTCCAATATTACCTTGCCTCTGACTCGACGAGCTCTTTATAATAGCTCTTTATAATAGCGATACGGATACGGCAATGTAACCGCTGAATGCATTTGATGAAGCAGAATTGACAAAACAACGTTTAAAATAAACACACGAACAAAAGACGCACGCACACACACGCACAAACACACACACACACACGCACACACAGACAGACAGAAACACGACAAAAGAATATGAAGCCACTGTTTTCATGTTTAATTTATTTTACGCTAGGCCGAGCACACTAATTAAACAATGCTCGCTAACTACAATGCAAATGACCTGCTTGCATAATTTCAACATTCATTTTCATACGATCCATTTAAATTAAATTTTATTTTCTAGACTCGCACAGAAATAAATTTATATATCTGAAAACCTATATTGAACAAAACTGCATAGAAATGACAAATAGATGTATGAACTAAAAGTAGTATCTTCAAAACAAAATAACAAATTTATAATAAAAGTAAAATTTGCAGAAAACTTTATATAAACAGTTTGGAACATCATGAAAGTTACATAAATAAAATTACAATGTTACATATAACAAAAGCAAAAAATTCATCACAAAAAGGTTGTTTAATTAATTTGGACAGTGATTCACCCTTTTTAGAGAGTATGGTCGACGTACAATTGCAAGCACTCCAGAGGTGCATATTTGAAGCTGTCAGTTTTCACTTTTTTAATTTCAGGTAAATAGACATACTTTAAAAGCTGCAACAGTTTTACAAATTGTCTCCCATAACATCTGCCCATTTCAGAATCGACGACGTCCAAGAAACTAGAGCGCTGTTGGCGTGATCCCCTGGATAGGAAGCTGCCCTAAAACTCTGGCCAACCAGACCATGGTGAAATTGTAGTTGAGTTCTGTTGCCATATAAATTGTTGCTCGGCGGTTGTGAGACTGTTATGGCAGCGTAGAATGTCACATAGCCTGCCAGAAGTTTGACAAACAATTCCTCACTTTCAATTTTCACATTTTTGTTGATATCCTGCAGAAACAAATTTTAAAATTGTTAGTTCATCATTTTAGAATATCCACAAAATTAAATAAAAATTTACACAAAATTAAAGCTTTTTGATTGATCT
>NW_008703718.1:4139677-4177177 GCF_000326865.2 Helobdella robusta | reverse complement strand
TCCATCCATCCATCCATCCATCCATCCATCCATCCATCCATCGACAAATGAAGGTGAGCAGATATTTGCGTTGGAACGAACTTTCGAATCGGTCAAGTATTTGACCGCCAGCGAACGCACATCATTGGCAGGCCAGCTAAACATGAGTGAGAGTCAAATAAAAGTGAGCAACTGTTTTCATTATCATCTGTCTTTTTTTTCCTTTTTCATCATCATCAACATCATCTTTAAAATTATCGTCATCATCAGCATCATCATAGCTGTCACAATCATCAACACCATCTTCGTCATCATCATGATCATCATCAT
Source organism: Helobdella robusta (assembly GCF_000326865.2). Classification (NCBI taxonomy): domain Eukaryota; kingdom Metazoa; phylum Annelida; class Clitellata; order Rhynchobdellida; family Glossiphoniidae; genus Helobdella; species Helobdella robusta. Next base: position 4,176,868 of record NW_008703718.1, on the reverse strand, counting down.
CATGATCATCATCATAATCACAATCACCATCATCATCTTCATCATCCTCATCATCTCAGGTGTGGTTTCAAAACAGGAGGACAAAATGGCGGAAAAGACACGCAGCAGACATGGCGACGGCGAAAATAAATTTGGAAAAAATGATTTGGAAGTCGAGAGGTGACGACGACGATGACGATAATGATGATAATGATGATGGATGTGATAATGACGGATATGATAATGATTCAGCAAAAAATGAAGCCGATGATAAAAATTGAACTGTAGTGCTGTAGTCATGTTTTATTCAGAAATTTATTCACCCACTGATTTTTGTACACAATTTCTAAGTCAAGTACTAGCGCCTAGTGAAACACACACACACACACAACACACACACACACCCACAAACACACACACTTACACGCGCGCACACACAAACATACACATACACACATACATATACACACATACCTACACTGACGGCATATGCACTGGATTGGTTTTATTGATACAGATGTGAACGGCGATGCTAAACGATATATCGTCGTTCATAAAGATTAACATTGTTTGTCTCTATGTCTGCTTGTAGGTCTGCGTGTATTTTTGTTTGTACACGTTGTCACTTTCTCTTTCTCCCTCTCTTCACTTTCACATTTATCATTATCTTCCCTCTTTTCATTCTTTTATCTCTCTTTTTTCTTTTTCTCTCTCTATTTTCTCTTTCAGTCTCTTTAAACATGTGCACATGTAATTCCTAGAGTAAAAGTTTGCACATTCCATGTTGAATGATGTCAATTTTATTCAAAATTCACTCACATTTTCATGGATTCCTTTAATTCTCTCCTTCCATCAATGCCGCCATGCAATTGAATATTCATTCGAATGCTGATGAGCTTGCTGGCTGGTCCCTAGAGAATGCCCACCTGCTGCCGAATTGAATCTTATAACACTTGTGTCCGCGAAAATATAATTATCTATTAAATATGTACAATTTTGTAACATTCTGCAATGTCTTTTTTAATTAATGGTTTATCAATTTTCGTTTAAAACATTTAAAAAAAACATTTTCGTCGTTTTAAATTTAAAACCAGCATTGCAAACAAATGTCCGCCGTAAAATGTCGATAAAATTAATGATCTTTAGTGACAAGCCATCGTCATGAGGACAGCCGATAAATCCGCAAGCATTTAATAAATGAGCCTACCCGCCTATCTGCACTGATCGCTGAAGATCTTTGAGATTAGTTGGGATGGCCAGCTTGCCTGCCCACTTACCTACCACCGCATCTAACCCGCTGACGAGAACGAACTCGACATTTTTGTCTTGTTAACTGCTTGTCGTTGTTTGTTGGTTGCAGTTGTTTTGCTCTTGGTGCTGTCAACAATAATAGTGATAAAAGTATCAAGTTATTTGTAGGCAGTCAACTTTCCTTCGATCTTTTTAATTCTAAACAAATAATTGTCAAATCGTAAAATTTCAGATATGAAATAATCTAAATATGAATGTCGCAGGTCGGTAGCAGTGTCGTGTCGTTTGAAAATAATCTGGCCTCATCTGGATGCTGCACGTGCAAAACATTAAATCCACCAAAGAACATTAAATAAGATTCGATTGTTTGGTGCAATGCCAGCAATTACCAACAAACACGTTTGTAAATAAGATGCGCGTACAAACATACGGAACGTAATATGTAAAAATATATATGTTAACGAAGTAACGAGCAATTTGAAGCGATCTCATCAGTGAGGAAGATTATTCAAAATTTATTGCAATTAAGTGATCATATATAACGGGGATATAGTTTTTATATCTTCGGCGGTGCAACGTTAATGAGCTTTCTTGCCAAAGTGTTTTAATAACTGACTAAAGTTAACAATTTTAATTCCAAACTTGCCCACATGCATTTCTCTACATGGACGCTATCGTCATGAAATAACAAATATGCCTGGATGCCGTGCCAAATAAATCGTACCAGTATTACATTATTAAGTAAAGTTTAAGTATACCTACATATAGAAATGTGAGCTGGGACTACGTAAAGACTAAGAGAGTAAATTCCGTTCTCCTTTCAAAAGGATTTTGTGAACGCTTTCGATTTTTAAGCGTTGTCTACATTATGAAACTTTTTCTTTAGTTCAATTACTGTAATTACTCAAATAATTACACAATGATCAAACTTTATCAGAAACCAGGGAAAATTCGACTCATCCACAGCAACAAACTTTACTACCTAGAAAGCTTGGGACCGCCTCTTAGAACAATGTGATTTCACGAAAAAAAAAAACAAAGCGAATCTGTTTTGTGTAAGATTGCTAACATTTTATTCTAAAAACAAGTATTGGAAAAAAAAACAAAAAGCGCGCAAAATCAAACAACGAAATATCACAAAGTTAAACTGAAGACCACTGCCAATGTTCAATGGTTAATATCATCGCTTCTCAGGCCAGGTGCTAAGATGTTGCCGAGGTAAACGTACATTACCTCCACCTTCTGATCAGTTGATTATTATTTGTTTCAATGCTTTCTCCGACGTTTTACAAATTTTGGCAATTTCGTAAGGGTAGTTGTTTCGTTTGAAATTTAATTCGTTAAATAGAAAAAAAAACTTTAACAACGTTAAGTCAGATCGTTGCCAGTAAATGTACACCTCGTTGAAATAATATGAATACTGGTTTGATGAATTATAGAAATCAGAAGATTAATTAAAAAATAAATTGGGAAAAAATCGGAAAAGCAAATAAAATGAAGGAAGTGCTGATTATAACGGGTCTCTTTGTCAAACTGAAAGCCACACTAAATTCATTGAAATATTGTTTACATCAATCCATTATTAAGATTGTTCATTTGTTGTAAATTGCTTGTTTGTAACTCAGTCAATAAGAAATAATAATAAAAACATAAATAAATAACAATAATAATAAATACAATCAATAAAAATAATAATAACAACAACAACAACAACAATAATAATAATAATATGAACAATAACAAGTGCTACCAACAAGAAAGTTAAAACAACAACGACAAACAAACAAAAGAACAGCAACAGACTTTAAATAAATTTCTACAAAAAAAAAACTATGTATACATAATCATGATAAAAACAGCCGACCAGAATAAAAAAAAATACAGAAAAACAAATAAATAAAAATAAATAAATAAATATAAAAAATGGAAGAAAACGTTAAAATTGAGATGAATTAAGCCATATAGATAAACTGGTTGATGTTTTCGTCATCCCTGCGCATGTACTTGTGCTCTATCAACCACTCAATCTGCTCCTTGATGAGTTTCTTCGAAGGCAGAAACATATTCTTCAGAATCTCTACTAGTTCAGTCTGTAAGGCTGCATTGCTTATCGTCTTTCGCATCTTTAGGATTTTCACTATGGCTTCCTATGAGGAAAGGTTAAAAAGGTTAAAGGTCACTCTTCCTAGAATAAAAGTAAAAGGAGAGAGAAGTTATGAGGCCTAATTATTATTTATAAACAATTAAATCGACTACAAACTAAAATAATTACGCTGAAGTAATTCACATATCAATCCGTCTGTAAAACAAATTCAATATTTGAATCAAAATTGTAAAAATAATAATCTGATTTTAAATGATAGATAAAAACACACACTAAAAAGACATTACATCACACCACAACAGACACACGTAGGATATATACGCACAGAGGATATGATACAGACTTCACACAAATGATATTCACCCCTCACTCAAACGTCCTCACCATCTCACCTGAACTCTCAGTATCCTCAGCTGAATGATACTATCACTATCCTCCTCTTTGCCCCTGTCTGTGGTAAATGTCATCCGACCAATCAGGCTTATTTTACCTCGCGGTTGGGGCTTGTTGTTTTTGCTGGTAGAGGGATTTGGTGGGTGTGGCTTGTATATTATTATTCTTATTTTTATTATTTTTAATTATTATTTTTAGGAACTTTTTGATGGTACGCTATTCATACAACGGGTGTGCTGATGTGTGTCATTTTTGCAGTAGTTAGATCAACGAGTCAGATATTTGTATACGTACGTACTTGTAGTTGGCGGCGTGATATTTCTAAACACAAAACAACACAAACATGAATGAAAGTGACTAAGACAGTTGTCGATAATTTACTAGGGTGTAATCAGTAGCTAAGCAACGACTTTGAAACATTTTATACATATTATGAAAACATCGAATTGGATTTTAAAAAATAACTTTAATAATTTAGTAAGCCAAAAATTTTGAGAAATAATCAGAAAAGTGAATGAAAAAAGGAAAAATGTAATACATGACGCTGAAGTTTTGATTGACCCAGAACATGCAACTCTCGTTGATATCTGTCGGCTTTTTAGCCTCAGGACTGCAGAGCAAAACTTGCTTCCTCAATTTAGGAGACTGTACCAGACTCTGGAAAGAAATTATTTTGAAAAAAAAAATATGGTATAATGAAATATTAGATTTTGATTTAACGACTAAGTTGAATAGATGCAACTACAGTTTAATTTTGCTCAAAAATGAATGAATGAATGAATAAATGAGTGAGTGAATGGACGGATGAATGGATGTATGGATAGATAAATGAATAAATGAATAATTCAACAAAAGAACCGAGCAATTAAAATAGCCGACACACACACGCACAGGCATTGGAGAACTAACAAATAAGGTCTTAGTGAGTTCAGAATCAGGTAGTTCAGTTGCCAGTTTGAGACTTTCGTAGCTGATCCGCTCCAGAGGGCGTTCGTTCCAAGCAAACAGGACCGCCATCTGAAACGTCGTCACCTCCAGGTCGAACTTTCCAGATTTGTTTGAGAATGATATCTGTTTTCGGTCCAATGATTGAAATACTAAATTTATTTCCTTCCACCAAATGTACGCGCGCACAAATATAGAATTATCAAACTATTAACACAAACTCATAAAAAATCACACTCAGATATAAATCACAAAAATTTATGAACAACACTCTTGTAAATTTCTTCATAGGACTGGATACAACATAAACAAATATAATGTACTTTTTAAATTAAATGCACTCTGGAATATATCGAAAAGACTCAAGTAGGTAGTTAAAACTAAAAATTATCACCAGAAAAAAAATCATATACAAAGTTTATGCCAGCTAACATTTACGCCGATATGAATAACGTAACTGTGAAGAAAACCACAAAAATTGATTAAATTACATCACAAATTTTATAGTTTGAAAGAAAAAAAGTGTAATTAGGAAGGAGGCTAACAATTCCGTTGGACATGAAATGGTGCCAATGCAGCTTGCGACCTCTGTGCTTCTGTCTGTAAAACTCTTCCACCTTAGTTCAGAAATTCGATAGGTGAATTTAAATCAGTCAGTCGGTCAGTCAGCCAGCCAACACACACAAGACATAATACATGCAATACACACACAATACAACAGTGAAGATCATTATGCAACCTAACACAGAAAAGAACATAAAACAATATATAATACAGTAGATACACGAGTAAAATTTCAAATACAAGTAAAAGACAATACGCAAATACCTCGGGTATATAATCTTCAAGTTCTGTAGGAAGTGTGACGGGTATTCGATCGCTGGTTCTCGCCCATGCGCCGGCATTCAAGATTTTGATGTTGATGGAGTCTGCATCATCATTGTTGTTGTCGTAGTGTTGTAGTGACTTGGAAATTTGTTACTAGTTTGGCATTTTTATGTCAAGACGTCGTGTTGATTCGTTTGTTGTTTGTGATATTTTGGAATGTTCAGTTGAGTGAATTTCAAGGTTCTACAGTTATAATTATTATTTACATCAGATTATTCGTCCAATCATAACAAAGAGTAACAAACCAGCCAAAGGAATGAAAAAGAACCACAACAACCACCACACAACAACAACAACCACGCAACAACCACCACACAACAACAACCACCATGCAGCAACCATCACACAACAACAACAACAACCACGCAGCAACAACAGCCAGACAGCACAGAACAACGACCAACCAGCAATGTATTCATTGTGATCCCTGTGAACTTCTTTGAATTCCTGGTTCAAATCCTCACTCACCTTAATATCCTGAAACATTCTTTGCAACTTGTTCACAAAATCCGCTGGCACTCCAACTTCCTGTATGTGATGGATGGATAGAAGAAATTAGTAAATGAGTGAATGAATGAATGAATGAATGAACGAACGAACAAACGAACGAATGAATGAACGAACAAACGAATGAATAAATGATAGAACGGTGTGTGTTTGTGTTATTATTAACATGTTTGTTATTTTTCTTAAAAACATTATTTTTGATGTTTTTTAATGTGACAATGTATTAAAAAACAAGATGATTGACACACAAAAAAGGATTGACACACACAAAAAAAAGACAAAAAATAAACCAAACGCACTCTCAACCAGTCAACCATGTTCTCCTCTTTTTCGCTATCAGCAGACGATTCTAATATAAGCCGTCTGATCAGGTGTGTCTTGTGGAAGCGCATGAAGACATCTTTGTTACGCACGTATTTTAGTACTAATATCTGTGTGTATCATGATATGATATATATGATATATATGGTGTATATCCGTATACCGTGACATCATCACACAATCGTAATGACATCATCGTAAACAGCATCTCCAACGACATCACCATGACGTCATTACAAAAGACATCTCCGTTACATCTCCATGACCATCATCACAGTCATGAATATCATCACAACATCAGCGTAAAATCATTCGTGACATCAATCGTGACGTCACTCACGACATCAACGTGAAATCATCATGACATCACTCGTGACATCATCACTAACGACATCTTTGAGTTTTTTTTCGATCTCCTCAGACGTCAACCTCTTACTCAGAGGAGTCTTCCTTAGAAGCATATCACAGTAGTTGGCTAGCAATTCGGGACATTTCGACTCGGGAACCATGGATTTCAAGTTTGTCACACTGTGAGAGATCAATCAATCAATCAATCAATCAATCAATCAATCAATCAATTAACTAATCAATCAATCAATCAATCAATCGATCAATCAATCAATTAACTAATCAATCAATCAATCAATCAATCAATCAATCAATCAATCGATCAATCAATCAATTAACTAATCAATCAATCAATCAATCAATCAATCAATCAATCAATGAGTGAGAGAATGGATGAATCAGTCACTCACTCATTCAGCCAATGTACAAATGAATGAATTAACGAACAACCTAGTCTTAAATAAATTAGTCAGTCAATCAGTCAGCCAATGAAGAATAATTAATAATACCAATAATTATAATAAAATTATATTGAAAAAATATCAATTCAAGTAACAAAATAACATGAAACATTTAAACGAAAATGACGAAAATAAAAATGTACCCTTTTGATTTTGTAGCGAGTTCTAATTTGAAAATTGACGTATCATTGACTATATCTTCAAATGCCTGAAGGTAGAAAATTGTTGTTTCGGAGTTATCAATCTTATATATCATCGAAAGGTACCATAAAAGTATCGAAAAGAACCTTATCTCTGGAGGTGAGAAACCTTGGATCATCGTTGAATGCATCTCTGACTAATGAGCTGAACCTATTGAACAGTTGCAGTAACTTTTCAACGTATTGCTCCGAGTCCTTGGTAGAGAAAAAATAGTTTTTTGTAAGTGTTTTTTATTTTCAGTAAATTAACTGAAATGGCGAGTTAGTTCATGCAATCACTGTGACACACTATTCAGTCAGCAGTTAATCATCGCGGCCAACAAGCAATCAGAATAACGAACGGTGGTGATGATTTCAGCTGAGGCCTTCATGTCCTCTTTGCCCTGCAGTTTGATGTGGTCCTCCAGGTACCTCAGCATCTCTTGTATGCCGTCGTCGATGCGATCCAGCAAACTGAACATCAGTCGAAGCTCTGCAAGGCAAGGCAAACATAAATAGGAATGCACATAAACACGTATACAAAAATACAATGAGACATGTATGTATCTCAATGTATGTATGTCAATGTATGAATCACAGTGTATGTTTCATGATATATGTATTTGATTGTATGTATCCAAACACATGTATCTCAATGTATGTATGTCAATGTATGAATCACAGTGTATGTTTCATGATATATGTATTTGATTGTATGTATCCAAACACATGTATCTCAATGTATGTATGTCAATGTATGAATCACAGTGTATGTATCATGATATATGTATTTGAATGTAAGTATCCAAACAAATGTATCTCAATGTATGTATCTACTAACTATCGACTTCGTTTATATGTATCATGGAAGGGCATTGAGCAATTATTTCGTCTTTGTGGTCCGCTACTAACACCTTGACGCAACATGCTACTAACTGTGGATGATGATGAAGATGATGATGACGAAGATGATGATGATGAAGATGAGGATGATGATGAAGATGATGACGAAGATGATGATAAAAATGAGGATAAAGATGAGAACGTTGACGATGATGGAAAATGATCCTAAAACAGATGATATATAGATAGTGGCATGATCATATGACAACACGGTGGTTAAAAAAATGCCGCATTGCACGATGCGAATATGATGATAGGATGAATTGATGCTGCTGATGAAATGATGATACCCAAATGATGGAGATAAAGATAAAAAGATGACGATATGATATCATAACATAAAGATGACATTATATATGTTATTCACTATGATGACTAAAACAATGATGATACAATTTGGTATAAACTATAAAATGACTTCACATGCAATTAAGAAAAAAATTAACCTTACTATAATTACCATTCAAGTGTAAAACTTTTTAAAAATTCAAATTATTTTTATAAAAATTCTCAATTTGCAGTGATATTAAACACAATTAAACTAAGTGGAATTAATATAAAATTTAAACAAAATCATCTCAATGTTCAATATATAACCATTGTAATAATGATGAAGATGATGAAGAATTTTAATTATAATTATATCCATCATCATCATTCTTATTTATTAGTTAAACATTATCACGCGACATCACGATGACTTCGCCATCACGTAACCTTACAATAACGTCACTCACAATCTTACCGTCTCGACAGATTTACAATCCTTCCTACTCTCCAGATATCTGACTGCCCTGTTCTCCTCCTCCTTCAGCTTTGTATCAGCATACTTCATGTAACACTGCACGCCATTTAATTGCCTGTGCGTGTGTGTATGTGTGTGTGTGTGTGTGTCTGTGTGCGTGTGTCTGTGTGTATTCTCCACATGCTAAATCAAAGCACAAAATGATGCATTATTAACATGACTGCTCACCTATATTCAAGAGCTTTAGCCTTATAGAAGCTTTCTGTAGCGCTGATGTATGCCTTTTCGAAGTTGTCTTTGTATATCTTCAGCTTATCTTCACAATTACTACTAAGGTTCACTAGTGTGTGTGTGTGTGTGAGTGTGTGTGTGTTTGTGCGTGTGTGAGGGTGTGTGTGTGTGTGGAAGGGGGTGGGTGGGTATGACAGGCAAACAGATATAGAGACATAAAGACAGACAGACTAACCATAAGATTCTCGAACCCCAATGACTAGCTGTGTATCGAATGCCTCGCCATTCCTTTCAGCATGCACCAACTTCATGGCACTATCCTGCAGTCTGTCCTTTATGTTTGAAAAGATGCTCTGATTCCAGCTGTCCAGCATTAACTTGAAAACAAAAGAAACTACTTGTTTCAAGAGTGTTTAATATTATTGAGCATCAAAAATATTAGGCATCTACATGCTTATAATTCAAGTATATCTAAGCTGAATATCATCTTCACAGTGTTAAACAAACGAACTTTTCTGACAATACTTTCTTCGCCGGGAGTTTTGTTGGGACGAGCAGAGCCCTTTCCAATCAGCGTGGCCTCCAACTGACCGAATGGTTTGGGCAGGTAATCACATTGTGTGAAAAACTTGCTCCACTCTGCTATGTAAGCCTTCAACAGAGCTGAATCATCTTGGTGTAGGAGAACTCTCTGTCCAATATAAATTATTTTGCTGGCTGGTGAGCATGTTGCCAAGTAAATATTAAATGAATATCATAAGAAATAAATGTTAAAATGTTGTAATGACTGCTAGAAAAATAAAATACTGAATGCCTAATTTATATAATTGTTGATTGATTGATTCAGAATTATTATTAATATAACATTTTGAGCTCCTTTAATGAACCAGAGTATGTCGTCGTGGAGAGCCTTGTGCACCTTTGAGGCACCTTTCTCATCCCACAGGCAAACTGAATGCACAGACCTAGAAGTACAGAGATGTAATAATGATTCATTTCTATTCATCAACCAAGCTTGATATACACGATATTGTAAAAAATATGACTCTGTATCTTATTTTAAGCAAATTCGACTAATCAAATTACTCTAAATTAAAAATCATGTGAACGATCAAATTAAAACCCACATAGTAATAGTAAATTAAAACCCACGTAGTAATAGTGAAAACATTAAACTTATAAGACATTATGCAAGTTTCATTTATTTAACCAAAATCCTAGAGCACCTATCAACAAACCAAAACCAACTCATTGATTATTCACTAGTGAATTGTTCAAAGAGTATCCACATTGTTTTAGATCACAACATTAAAAAAAATATAAAAATTTTAAATAATTGAAAAAAATTCGATCTTCTGACCAAAACAAATCCTGCCATTCCTCCCTGGTTACAGGTTCTTGATGGAGAAGTTTCAACACCGTCGGTCGCATGTTTGGCCATTTGTCTTCAAACTGCAGATTTCCTTGCTAAGGAAAATAAACAATTTTATTGCAAGAAGGCAAGAATAAACATAGCTTCTATGAAACTTTTTTCATAGAGTAATAATAGGGTTAGTGTAAAGAAATATCATAACTGTAGTAGTACAGTTTTATTATATTTAATACTATAATTATATTATGTTTACTACCATATTATTTATCTATTCAAATTTCAAGGTTTCTATGCTCATGTTTTTTAATATAATTACTAAAATAATCTATAACTATATTATTCTCCTTATCTTTATTATTTAATTTTCAAAACTTATGTTTAAAATTTGTAGTTATTACTAATTTCTTATAGTTTAATAATAGCTTCTTTATCTGTTACCAGTTTTTTTTATCTAAAGTAGTACTTACTTAAAGCAAGAACTAGGCTCAAGCCAAAAAATATATAAGAACATTTTCTGGTTATAAATTAGGAAATAATTATGACTGACTTCATTAAGACCTGAAACTTAACAGACATACCAAACAATACATACAGTTTATCTTTATCCATATATAAAATTATAAGTACTATCTCTCTTTGCTTCTAAGAAAATTTGAATTGATTGAATTGAATGAATGGAATATTAAAAAATATTTTCCAAATTTTCCAAATTTGAAATGAAAATCCAAAATGCTAACTTTAAGCATAATTGAATTTTTATAATAAGCTATATTTCTTTGAAATAATATAAATAATTTAATTAAATCTAACTAAATTAACTATGTTGGAGTTTTTTATTTAGCGATAATGCAGAAATTTTAGATTCAAAACATTACTTTAGGATCTGTGCTTTTTGTTCTTGGTTCTCTGTTGCAGTCAATTTCGTGCCAATATTTTTGTCATTTTATTCATTTTTGACTGATTAAAAGTATAAAATTAACTATAAAAACCAAATAATCATAAAGATGCATTATTTAACAACTAATCCTTTTTGTGAAGAAACTTGTTTAGAAACGAATATTTGAATGATGTATTGTTATATCGCAATTTGGTTCAAGCATGTCACATGAATCAATCATTGGCTCTATTTATTATAAATATATGATTACGAACTTAAGTTACAAACTTACAAACTTAAAAAATTGTTTCTTTGTCCTAAGATCTGACCGGCCGTCAGTCTCTCTGACAATCACCTAAAACAGAATCAGCAGAGCAGATCTCTACAGGCAAAATTCATCAAAAATCGCAGTTTAACCGGACGGAAAAAACGATATAAAATAATTTTGATCGATTAATAGATAGATAGATTGGTTGATATGTTGAGTGACCAATTAGATTGATTGGTTGATTGATTGATTGATTGATTCATTCATTCATTGATTCATTAATTAATCTAATGATTGGCTGATTGAAACTATTGTACTCCACCTACATAGATTTACATTACATTACAATTGTTACTATGCTTTAATTGTTCCTGTCGTAACAACTCTAAAAAAAGTTAGAGAAAAAAATAGAAAACTTGAATTGAACAATGTTGGTAATTTACAAATTTAATCACCAGACTGCTAGCGTGGATTCATGTTCGAGTTATTCGTCTGTAAGTCGTTTTGGTTAAATTCATGGATATAATTATATTATGTTATATAATATTATATATCTATATCTATATCTATGGTTATATTATTATAAATTGCAATGCTACTTATTCATATCTCTAACACACGTATGTTTTAATATAAGTTTCTTTCTATAGTTTAAAACAGTCCGGTTATGAAAAGAGGAAATTGCTACAGATAATCCGACGGGGGCAGTTGAAGTTTTTTGGTCACATCATGCGGAAGGAAAAAATGGAAAATCTAACAACTAACTACTAACTACTGGAAAGATTGCAGGGAGAAGAGATCGCGGTCAACAACGGATAACATTCGTGAAGTCCTTGTGCCACTTGTTGAATATCACCACATTCCAACTACTTCCATTCTTCTTTTCAAAATCTCAATTTGGGTAAAATTTTGAAGAGAGTTTTCTGCTTTTTTCTCTCTTTTTCTCTCTTTTTCTCTCTTTTTTGCTTTTTTAATGAGCTTTCTTTTCTACTTCAGAATTTTTTTGAATACGTGTACTCACACACACATGCACACACACTCACATACACATACGCATAACATTAATTATGCTTCTTGTTGAAGGTTAATGTTATTGATATTGATTGTTAAAATCATAACTGTTGAAAGGAAATATATATCGCATTCAACTATATAATTATCCATCTGTCCAACTGTCTTTACTCATCCATCCATCTATTACTTCGTTCGTTCATCCAACTTTTAGTCATTCATTCATCTTTCCTCCTTTACCTTTAACTTTTTATTCATTCACTTATATAAAAAAGTTTTTATAAATACATGCTTTTATGCATCCATTCGTTCATTTATTCATTAATTCGTTCGTTTTTTCATCAATCGATCTACTCATTCGTTCATTCACTCACCCATCCAGACAACCATTCGCCAATCCACCTATCTATCCATCCATCAATCTACACATCCATCTATCCATCCATCCGTCCGTCCGTCCGTCTTTCTGTCCGTCCGTCCTTCCATGCATGCATGCATCCATGCATGCACCCATCCAGCCATCTATCCATCCATCCATCCATACATCCATCCATCCATCTAACCATCCATCCATCCATCAATCCTTTCACCATTCATTCATTCATCTATTCATCCATCTATTCATTCACTTATCCGTCCGTCCATCCATGCATTCATCCATTCGGAAATCTTCTTGTTAATCCAATTTGGCCTAGAGGTGATGGGCTTTGACGTATAACATGTCATGTCATGACCGTTGTCAACAATTCCTATATTAGTGTATACAAATAATATATATATATATATATATATATATATATATATATATATATATGTATTATATGCATATATAATTGTAGATAATTATATATGTAATGGGATTTAGCTTTTGTGTTTGTCAGTGTATGTGTTTGTATGTGTATGTGTGCAAATTTGTTTGTCTGTGTGTGTGCCTGTGTGTGTGTTTGCCCGTATGTTACCCGGTAATTCTTTTATCCGCACTGATTAAAAATATGTTTCTTTTTGTGTCCGTCTGTGTCTGCGCTTGTGTGTGTCTCTCTGTGTTTGCGTATCCGTTTGTGTGTGTGTGTATGTTTGTTTGTGTACCTACGTATGAAGTATATCGAGAGATGTGTTTGCTTGTCTGCGTATGAGTGTTTGCTTGTCTGCGTATGATAGCGGACCGTAATTAGTGTATCATCATTTTAATTTAAATGATAACATTGACATTTGTTAATTCTAGACGATAACATGAACACCTAATAGAGCTCAACAACAGCAGCAACAACAACCATTATTTCAAAACCTTTTGTGTGTTACACGAGATACAAAAAAAAACAGACAAACATACATGACAACACATCTACATACCTGGTAATACACAAACATACATGACAAATATGATTTTTAACTTTATAAACACGCTCTTATTATTATATATACGTAGTCAAAATTTTATATTTGCCCAAACTTATATTTGAGTACATAGAAAAACACACTCAAACAAATACATACACACACACCACATACACACACACACCACATACACACACCACATACACACACAAACACACACCACACACACACAAAAACACACATATGCAAACTTCACGTACAGGTGTCGTCACACTTTGTTTAAAAACATACATACATACACAATTTTATAGGGTTACACACAACAAAACACGACACTCACACAACGATAGACATCAAAATTTACTTCCGAATATCGCTGAGTATTACGTAATATCGTTAAATATTATTCTTTGGTACTACTTAATTTTTAATTGAACAATGATTGATACATGGACGATCACTTTCGCGCCGAAATAATCACTTCTGCTCGTAAATCCCATCATTCATTGATAATAATTACGTCATGAACACGTGATGTAATCTACTGCCTCTCATTGGCTATACATCAGGATATCTCATACATACATACGTCCTTACAATAATGCAGTATGTATATATATATAAATATATGAATAGAATATATATATATATATAGTATTGTATGAATTCTACCGAATTGTTGGCATTAATCAATTTAAAGTTTGTCTGTTCAATTTTCCTTATTTGAATTGGTATAAAGGTATATAATAGGTATATTATATATATATATATATACATATATATAAATAAATAAATGAATATATATATATATATATATATATATATACATACATACATACGTGTATGTGTCTTGTTTGAGTGTAACAAATATATATGCGCACATATTTAAAATTTGCCTGGAAGCACAAACCAGCATCCACATTCCACGCAGATGCAAAAGCCAGTGAAACCACCTTCTTGAAAAAGGATAAAATCACTCCCAAATGTGGGTATCACAAAATGTAGTTAAAAAGAAGGCATATCCATTACATAGACATTAATAGAAACGAACATGAAACATTCAAATATACAGTTAAATATACAGACACAAACACCCAAACACACAAACGCAGACCGACAGACAAGAAGAAAGAAAGTTAAAGAAAGATATGATGTGAATGAAATGAACGAAATCAAACAGTTGCATTTGCCTGAGCATCATTTGATCTACGCATGTATGTAGACAAATAGCCGAACAGACAGACAGACAGACAGACAAATAGCCAGACTTACAAACAACCAGGCAGAGAGACAAATAGAGAGGCAGGCGTGTATGAATAAAAGAGAAGAAAGAGGAAGATGTATGGAGAATATGATCCGATCTTATCCTGCTTCCTGATTGGACAATCATTTACAATTGAAGATTTGCTAGCACTCTCTTTCGCCATATCTCTCTGTTACTGGTACGAGTATATACATTATAATACATATTATACAATATGTAAGTATAATGAACGAATGTAATACGTTTGTTTCTTGATAGATGTGTCAATTTCATTTTTGAATTAAATTTTGAAAACGGTAATCGCAAAAAAAAAACAAAATTAATTTAGTTAATATTAATAATAATAATAAAATAGATATCTGACTATGACGACGACAACATGGCGATGATAAGATGATGATGTTGTCATTAATGATGGTAACAATGATGACAACATCGCCTCAGTTCATAATGTTAACGATGATGATAACAATAATGCTGATGACGATGATGATGTTGCAGATGCTGATGATGTTAATAACAACATGGCTGGGTGATGGCGAGTGCGTATAACTGTACAGGTGCCTCTAATCATTTAAGTTGATTTCAACATATATTACACACACACACACACGCACACACACACACACACACACACACACATATATATATATATATATATATATATATATATATATATACATACGATCCTTGTATAAAGATATAAAGAATATGTGCGTAAATATACAAAGTCAGGCATACATGCTTTCCACGTATTTCCGGTTTAGTTGTCAGCCAATGAGGATTAAGATAGACTTTTGTGCGGCGTGTGCTTATCCAATGCATCTTCATCGCCTATGAAGCGCTATATGAATGAAGCGCTATATAAATGCCTCCTCCTCCTCCTCCATTCCTCCTCTTTCTACTTACGATCTTTATATAAAGTTGTTGCGTTGTCTCGCGCGCATGCGTGTGTGCGTGTTTGAGATCTTGAAAATGTTCGCGACGGTCTTTGTGGACGTGTTTTTTGTTGTACTGATGTTTCAATTGTTGATTTTTTACGTCTACATTTCTTCATTTCATGCGTTGGTAGAATGCTGTTGAATGTTTTCACGCTGAATTCACCATTGTTAGGACTTGATGAAGCGAAGAGTTAAGTGCCGAAAGATCGACTCAAAAATAAAAAGAGCAAATAATTAAGCCATTAATAAGTCGATGAGTGAAGAGGAGAAATTTAATTTCGGTCGATTAAACTCGGCGATATGTTGCGAAAAACTTAATTGGTAAAAACTTATCGCAACCCAACGACTTATTGATTTCTATTTTCTAATCATCGTCGTCGTCATCACATCATCATCACCGTCATCGTCAAAACCGAAAAACTTCCACCAATGCATTTTAGGCCATTTTTTGCCCTAAACAAGCAAACGGGGGGACGCCATAACACAACAAGTTACAAATATCAACTGAATCGTTGTTAGTTTAGTACCTACAGTAAGCAATGTTTCATACTGTGAAATGATAAATACATATCTGAAGTTAATGCGAAAGAACACTTTATTAGTAATAAAATATTGTTAGTGGGGAACAACAGCGGCTACACCAACAACAACCACAAGAAGAAGAAGAAGAACAACAACAGTCTATAACAACAACGATCACAACAACAAGCACAACAACAACAACAATCCCAAATAAACAGATGAATCCCAATTTAAAAAAAAAAATAAAACAAAGAACCACATTCGTTATAGTAACTTCAAATCTTCTGCCATAAAGTTAACTACAGAATCGATGACATCAACATTGTCAAGTCAACAAAATCAACAAAAACATCAACTACGTCATCATCAACGTCACAAACACCAACAACAACAACCCCAACGACAACAATAACAACAATAACAACAACATCAACAACGTCGTCATCAACGTCACAAACAACAACAACAACAACAACACATCCACTAACATCAACATCAACAACAACAACGGCATCGTCTTTTTCATCATCAACAATAACAACAACAACAATAAAACTTCCAACACAATGCCAAGCAACAATGATGCAGACTGTGATGATGGTGATAATGCCGATGACAGTCAAGGCAAAGGTAAAAATTATGATTAAAAATAATAATATAAATGATGGAGTAACGGTTAGGGCGTCTGGTTCTGCTGTCGCAGTGACCAGGTTTGAATGCAAAAAGATCTCAGCCTATAACATCAACGCATGCAATACAAAGATTCCGGTTTATAATCCGACTCCAAATCCGGATAAAGTTTTTCAAATCCGGATAAGATTTTCCGACTCCTATTCCGGGTTTCGATCGACTCCAAAAAAAATATATTAACTCTTGCGTTATCTTTCTACTCAGATAGCATACTACTATTATTAAATGAAAGAAACTTCGCAAATCATTTGTGATTTACAGTAATTTATAAAAAAAAAAACATGAACGAAAATTAAATACTTTAATGAATTTGAGAAACTTTCAAACTAGTGAAAGATGTCAGAAGCATCACAAACAATGAAACATGACCATATTCAAGAGTAAGAAACCTTATGATGGCAACACAAAAGTCTCGAGATATTAGATCAAACACGCGTAATACAGAGCACTAATTTAGAAAAATTATTTCATGTATAAATGATTTTTTCACTAAAGTTACAAGACAGTTAATATACTGAAAAACGCGTTACCTTTTAAAATAAAGAAAAATTAAGAAAAATTTGAATTAACGACACGGTCTAGCTTGGAGTCGCAGTCGAATAAAAATATCCGATCATTTTTTAGCATAACTTTGTTTTGATTTAGCCGTAGGGCTAGTTGTACAATACATGGTATGTATGAATGTTTTAGTGTGTGTATATTAGCATCACTAATAAACTTGACCATATAAATTATACTTAAGTACTGATACATACATACAGATACAAAACATACGTACGGCTATTTGTATAATAAGGTATTAGGAGGTAATTGAGTCGCTATGCATGCTTTCTGCTATGCTAAGGGCTTCAAAGATAGTTTAAGATGGTGATGACTTTGATGACGACGACGATGACGATGTGAGTGATAATGCCGGTTATGAAGAAGAAGATTGAGAAGAAAAGAAGAAGATAATGATGAGAATGATGATGACGATGTACCAATGACGATGAAGATGGCGCTAGATATGGTAATGACGACGCTAATGATGAAGATGATGATGATGAATTTGATAATGATGATGATGGTAGTGTTGAATATGGTGATGATAAGAAATGATGTTCACGATAATGATAAAACAGATGATAATAAATATTAATGAAGCACGATAATGATGATGATGATGACATGATAAGACGGATGATAATGAAATTAATAATTTTATTGATAACGTTAGACTAAGCTGATGATTTGTGAGTTTTCAAATAGAAGATTGAAGAAAAAATATGATAGGTGCAATTTTAGTAGTGATATTAATAACAAATGCCGTAATGATAATCATCATCATATTTACCATTATTTTTTCATCATCATCATCGTCGTCGTCGTCATCATCATCATCATTTTAAAATGAAAGAATTAGGAAGAAAAAAATGTCACGGGAATACTTGACTCTCTCTCTTACTATCACATTCTCTCCTTCCTCTTTCATTTAATTCTTTTTCTCTTTCTCCCTCTCTTTCTCTCTCTACATATACACGCATACGCGCATACATTATATTGTATGGTATATATATTTATTGTTCATGTGTATTTTTATTAAAACAGGTTTTTTGTATGTATGTTTGTCTGTCTTTTACTTTCTCTCTCTTTCTCTCTCTCTCTCTCTCTCTCTCCGCCTACATACACACACATCTATGTAAGAGCTATACTAAAATGTGTTTGTAAGCAGATATGTATAACCTTCTTATGTTTCAATTAAATTAAAAGTATAAAATAATGAAAACAAAAAAAAAATAAAGAGAAAGAAATAAATTCATTTTTTCAGAATTTCAATTTGACCAAATAGAAAGATGAATAAAATATTAAGTCGACATTAAAGAGAGGCATGTCTCCGAGAAATATTATTCGAGCATTATGCTGGCAGGAAGGTGGCACTTATTTAATTATTTATATGTGATATATATCATATCTATCCATCCATCCATTTGTCCATTTGTCCATCCATCCATTCATCCATTCATCCATCCATCCATCCATCCATCCATCCGACGATGATGATGATAAAGTGGTCTTTCATATTATTTTATTCTAAAACTTAAAAAATTATTATCCTCACTATCATCCTCATCTCCATCCTCATCATCCTCATCATCATCATCATCATCACCACCATCATCATCATCACCACCACCATCATCATCATCATCATCATCATCATCACATCTTTAATAATCTCCTCTCAGAAAAATCTTCAATACAACTCATCACGCTGCATTACATACAATTCATTCAAACGTTCGAAAGTCATCGTCATCACCACCATCGTCATCCTCACCACCATCGTCATCATTATCATCATCATCATCGCCATCATCGTCATCATCGTTGTTATCGTTATATCCGTCTATCTATCTATTTATTTATCCATCCATCCATTCATCAATTCATTCATCCATCTATTCATCCATCTATTCATTTATATTTATCTATTGGGTGAATGGAAACATGAATGAATGAATGGATGAATAAATGAATGAATGAATGGATAGATGGATGAATGGATGCACAGATGAACGGGAAAACAAACAAACAAACGAACGAACGAACGATTGAATGAATGTAAGAACGAGCGATCGATTGAACGAACGAACAAACAGACGAATGAACGAACGAACGAATGAATGAGACCTTAATATTGACCTAGATTACTTCCACGAAGGATTATCATGGCTCTTCTTCATTGTACAATTAAACATCACACCGCTTATCGCGTTACATCAAATCAACACTCTCCACCGTTCGCACGTAACGTACGTAAGTATACGTGCGTATGTAAGTTTGTATGTTTGTGTATGTATATATGTGTATGTACGTTTGTATATTTGTGTATGTATATATGTGTATGTACGTTCGTATATTTGTGTATGTATTTTTTTTATGTACATATAAGTGTATGTAAGAATGTATGCATGTCTGTCATTTTTTGTGGAGACTTCAAAATGTTAAATAGAGGGTCATAATTTATTTGCAAAAGAAATAGTTAGCTACCTTCTTTTATTTCATCGTTCCAATTTTTCAACAACTTCCTACAATTTCTTAATCCAAATCATCACTTCCGTTCTTGCGGAAGTTCTTTTCATGTATTAAAGTTAGACATCGTTTTTTGGGAGACCATTTTTCAGCGGAAGATCCGGGCCTGCCTCGCTTCAAATCCAGTTCTGTATGAATGCAGGTGTTGATGTTTCGTTAAATGTCTTTGTAACGATCCCTAACAACTCAACATAAACAACTGCTATGTCATCCTTATTAGTAGCATATGTTGTTGTTGATATGTTGTTGTGGCTGTTATGTTGTAGTTATGTTGTTGTAGTCTTGTCGTGTTGTTGTTGTAGTTGTTATGTTGTTGCTGTGTCAATTCAAACCTTTTTTAAAAAAGCTGACAATATAATAGGTTTAATCTGTTAAATATTCTTAGTGAATGATTTCATTTAATAGAATCCGTGTACGAACATTTGAGATCTCTTAAAATCAACTAATCTCGAAACATCTAGACATTTACATGCATCTAGATACTACTATAAAAACTCGAAATTCTTGAAAAAACACAGCATGAATAAAAAACTTAAACAGTAATAAGGCATTCTGACAGATTCATTAACAAAGACATCAGCACATCATACCGTAATTATCCTCAACTGATGCATGCATGCACTGGATAAACGCATGCATGCACTCTATTTTATTTCTCAATAATTCTCATGAATTTTCATCGCTTTTGCATATTTGATAGTCTAAAAATAATTTGTAAAACGTTTTAAACAATAAAAAAACGTGAAGATAAACGAATGAACGAACAAACGGACGAACGAACGAACGAAAGTAGAAACATACCTACCTGCGTACAAACAGTTAATCGGATAAAGAAAGATTGTACTGAACCCATAAGCATATAAACACACACACACACACACACGCACACACACACACACACACACACACACACGATTACAAATAAGAACGTAAAATAAGTATACCTACAACGTTACAAACACATAAACAAACGAACGAGCAAAAAAAAACGAATGAATATACAAACAAAACAAACAGATATACAAACTAACACAAAAAGATAAACACTGAAAACGCATGCATTTTGTTTAAGTATATCTCTTCAAAGTGTTCACAATTAAAATGCAAAATACGGATCTATCGAAAAAAATATTCAAATTACATCCATTAATATTTTATCTGTTAATTAAAATCCGCTGTGTGATTACATAGGAAACAGCCCGTCAAACGCTTAGCAGATTTATATAAGGACTCCCCTGGTCTTCGTGCGATCTTTCGTTTGGTTAGCAGGTTAAGGTTGAGGTTGCTTTGCCCCTCATCACATTTGTAATGTGATGAGGGGCAAGGCAATGGATGAATGCAAGAAGCAAGAGAGGTGGGTGGAAATCCAACATTAATATGCACGACTGAACGTGTCGTGTTTTCATAAACACGCCCACGGATTATACACAATCTTCTCTCTCTCTCTCTCTCTCGTTCTCTCTCATGTTCTCTCTCTCTCTCTCTCTCTCTCTCTCTCTCTCTCTTCACACACACCACACAATCAATCACACAGGAATATCACTTTTGCATAAAAAAACACTTATTATGATTACCAAAAACGAAACCAAAACAATTTGAATGCATTCAAAATTCCAGAGAAATTTCCTTTGCTTTTGCAAAAAGAATGATTTCAACTGTGGTGGCTGGTGTTAAAATGAGTTAGTCCTGGAGGAGTTATCATCTTTTGTTATTCAGCCACAACAACAACAGCAACAAGCGTATTATGAAGTAGACTTAGTGATCGTGATTTCATGAACAGAACGTTTAGTGTTAGATTACAACGACACATCAGACAAAATTTTATACAATTTTCCGTGCCAACCCAAGCAGGCAAAGACATACAAAATTTATTAAAATGAAAATATGAAAAACATGTATTAAAACATAGAAATGTATACACACACAAAAATATAGTTGTATACTTAAGATACGAAAAAGACTACAAAATTGTTAAATATACATAGACGCCAACAAATACAAATATACACAAAAATACAAACGTACATACATACAAACGCAGGGTAGAGTTTTTATCGAGATTGACCAGCACTAGCTGATCGAAGAGGCGAAGCCGAATAATCCTTTCTAAATGGCATGATTATCCATCCGCTCAAGCAGCCACGTTGATAGGATGAATGTGTGTGATGTCATCTGATGTGATGCAAGCATGACGTCACATCAGCGTCACATGACGTCACATCCACATCATATTAAACTCCTGTTAACGTCATAGCGAAATCCTACAGACATTACAAGCATCGTGCGACAAGTGTTTGTGTGGACAGGACAGGCATGCAATGTCATTTGATGTGATGGGATGTGATTTTGATGTCATATGGTGTCAAATCAAGTCGTATCAAATCCTCATCACATCAAGATACTATCCATCACCAAATAACGGTAGAGTAACATTAATGATGGAAAGATAACGGCGTAAGAAATATGCATAATGTTACGGGGTTGTTCTTAAGATATATTTTGATAATTCTTCTTAAGAGGAAGTCGGTTTTATGAGGAATGATGGTGAAATTGCTCTACAGATGAAACGTAACGTGGTGTGGTGAAATAAAAATATACAAAAATACATGACTAACAAGCTGGACAAGAAAGAGAGAAGGACAACTAGAAAGGAAGAGATAACAAAATGGACAAAATGGCCATAAAGAGAGAGAGAGAGAAAGAGAGAGAGAGAGAGAGAGAAAGATAGAAAGATAGAGAGAAACTTTCAGAAAGTTAAAAATTTCTATGGCTGCTGGAGAATTAAAGTAAAAGGAAAATTAGGATAACGGGAAGACTATGTGAGGATAACTCATCAAATATAGCCACCTGATGTATGTATGTATGTTTGTATGTATGTGTGTGTGTGTATGTGTGTATATGTATGTATTTATGTATGAGTGTATGTATGTATTTATGCATGTATGTATCTGTGTATATGTTTACATGTGCTTGCGTACGTATGCGTGTATTTAAGAATTCTCATACAATATAAAACAAACAAAAACTTTTATATATATATATATAAATTATACAGCATGAACGTATTTATGTAAGCTAAAATCATTTCGAATGTGTTGTATTGTTATCTCAATGCATAGCGAACACATGTCACAGAGGCTGATTGATGTGTTAAGAAACTGATGGGGCTTCAGATAAGTCAGAATGCATGTTTATATGTGTATAATTCTTTGTTTGTTTGTCTGTATGTGTGCGTGTGCTTCTCTCTGTCTTTCTGTGGGTCATTGTTTTTTACGTTACCAATTTCACCATATATATATTTTTTAAGTGTAAACTAGAAAGAAGATAACGATGAATCCGTGACACAACAAAAACGCTGCCATATTAACATAAATTATGCAAATTAAAAAGCGACGCATTAACAACATGGCGACAACGTAACTACAGCACATCAACACATCAGCACATCAACACATCAGCACATAAACACATCAGCACATCAACACATCAGCACATCAACACATCAACACATCAGCCCATCAGCACATCAGCACGCTGAATTACAAAAACGAGGCACCAACAACTCAACCATGCAACAGTTCAACTACAATAACAACACAGGAACGTGACGTTATTGCATCAATAAACAACGGAAACCCAACAACAACTACAATGGACTAATCGACAAAACAAACTACGCCCCCTATTGACGTCATAACCTCTTTCACCCCGATCACATGACCTCTCGGCAGCCAATCACAGGCCGAGCTCTTGAGATTTAACGTTTGGCCCCGCGCGCGGATTAAATTGCATACGTATAAAGTGTGCGCATTAATGCGATACGTTGTGCGCGTGTGTGCTGTGCGTGCATGTTTCCTTTCTATTTCGTGTTTTTCTGTTTGTTCATAATGTTTGTTACCTTCAATTACGCACGTGGTGTGTATGCGTTTAATTATGTGTGCGCGCGTACATCATTTACTTGATCACATAGTAAATTTACACTTGAATGGTTCATTTATATGTACCTCTAAGCTTTGATTCTCACTCTCAATTAAACAAACATTTGAAACTTACCATCTTTGGTAGATATAGCCACCAAAACTTGAACCACAATAAGCAAAATTTATAAGATTTCTGTACTTTGCATATCACATGAACATGTATATGTACATATACACAGACGTTTGTCTACTTAGTTAGCTTTCAAATGCAAATGTGTGCGCGCAACATATGTCTGTGGACGTGATAATGCAGGGAGATGCGCACGTGTATGTACAACAGAGTTTTGACAAATGCGTTAAACAACAGATGAGTGAATAATTGATAGGGCATATATAACAAGTGTGTGTGTGTGCGTTTGTGTGAATATGTGTGCCTACATCTCTCTCTGTGTGTGTGTGTGTGTATGTGCGTGTATATGTGTAGGCACACTACATCTGTGTGTCTATGTGCGTATATATGTGTGTGTCTGTATTACTGCAGTACATTACCGTCTGAACCACTTTATGCTTCATAATAAAGTGACTTTTGAAGGAGGTCGCAAATCTCTCATGATATCCATCATAAATAATTTATGGTTGGCTGGCATCTGCAACTGCCAGAGAAGCAAGAATATTCAAAAATTTAAACCAACCAGTCACACAGAAAAACTTATGAATGAACAACGTGAACAGTGATAAAAAAAAACAAAATAGAAAAACAATTTATTGAACATTTTCAAAGGAAACATGAAAAATAAAAAGATCGAACTTAAGTTACAGCGGCCATTGCATCTCATCATCATGACATCAACACCAAAACACACACACCACTCACTAGCAAACTCACCACCAACACATCAACAACAACAACATAAACAACGACGACATCAACAACAGCAACACGCCGAACGAAAAATGAAGAATAATAAAATAAAGCGTGAAAGGTGATGTTGGACGCGTGATCCATAGTGGACAGATCAGACCAAGGATTAGGTCTACTAAGCTGCTTTCTTTGATGGGATTTGCCCTCTGAAATTTGCAATTAAATTGACGTTCAACGAGATTGCTTGTGCAGTCTGCACGTGCACACGCGCGATACTGTGTGCGTGTGTTTGTTTGTCTGTGTGTTTTTATGTGTGTGTGTGTGTTTGCTTGTGTCTGTTTCTGTGTGCACTTGCTTATTTTTTTGAGCATGTTTTCTATATGCTTCTTAAGTGAGTTTGTATTTTTCCAACGCTGTTTGGTTTTTATGTATTCGTTTGTGACTATTTTAGAAGCTGTGTGTCTGTTTATTTCATGTACGCACTTGTATATGTGTGTGTATGTTATGTTATGTGTGTATGTATGTGTGTGTGTGTGTGTGTGTGCGTCTGTTTGTGTGTGTGTGTGTGCGTCTGTTTGTGTGTGTGTGTATTCTTGTTAGTGAAATTTATTGGCGCGTGCAAATTCTCACGCTATGGAAAATGTTCACATAAATCTTTTCCGCATTTCGTTGTTTTAATTTTGAAAAAGTTTTAATTAAGTCACAGATAATTCGTAACAATTTTATATGTTCAATTTTCTATCCACTAATCATTAACATCTAGATAAATCAGCTACGTGTTTCACGTTAACCAAAACGACAACGACATCAATAACACCAACAGCACTTGCATCAACAGCCAACAACAACAACAACATCAACGCAACAAAACCACAACATGAAAACAGCAGCAGTAGCAACAACAACAACGAAGACATGGAAGCGACAAGTTCGTGTGACAACTACAAAACGAACAACAACAACAATTTCAAAGACATCAACATTTCTGCAGTCAACGACAAAACCGATCGGTTATCATTAAAATGTCTCGTATATGAAATCGAACCGAACAATACCGGTAAAACCGACTCCTCTGTAACATCGCCATTGCCTTTTATTTGGCTCCCTTGGCAAAATAAAACGAATAAAAAAATTAGCACAATCCTGAAAATCCCAGGTTGGGAGTTATTTGCGAATCTCTTGCCACTAGCGATAGATGGTTTAGAGTTGCATCGAGATGATTATGATATCAGCGCCAAAGGTTGTTCTTACAAGATATTTAAGTCCCCTGATTTTAATTCTTAATTTCAAATTTTATTAATTAATTGAGTTCAATAAATAAAGACGGCTTAAGTTTGTTTTGGCGAACCAGAAAAAATGAATCTTCCAAAAAATAAATAAATGTATGGAAGAAAATTAATTGAAATGTTGAATTTTACATTAAGTCCAGTACCTATCAAAAACTCGGTAAAAACTTCATGCTACTGAAAACATTTTTAATTAAATTTTATTCAACATGGATTTTGCGATAAATTATTAAGTTATATTTCCGTTAAGCCGAGCTGAATAAAAGTTGATTCCTTCGACAATGACCACGCAGGCTTCCTGCAGTTAACAAATTGGAACATGTTGCCGCTTGACTGGATTGCCGCTGACCCAAGTTCGACCATCTCAGACATCATTGGTCGGATGAGAAATGACGTCATTATCATTATAATGCTCTCCAGTCAAGCCAGGTCAGTTAGTGAAAATATCGTTATTGGTTTTTGGTGTGAAATTTATGTGAGATTTTAATCTAACAATCAAGCAAAATTGAAATTTCTAAATGTAAAAAAACGCAATTTTATTCTGCCTGTCGGTGCGCAAAACACACACGCAAAAAAATTTTTAAAACACGCTCACAAGTCCGCTTACACTTGCAAGAAGAAACACAAACAAAACAAATGTTTCAATTTAAATGTATAGTCACGCACACACATAAATACAGACACACAGATGTGTATATACACACTCGCTTATATACAGAGTAGTAGTGGTGGTGAGTAAGTTGTATACATAGAGAGTAGGACATTGTATGCAGTGCACATGCGTCTGCCGTTAATAAGAGATTAAACGCTCAACAAACCAACCTTATAACGTATGCTCTGCGCGTTCACTCTTCCCTCAGTACTTGATGCGCTTGCTGTCCGCGCACAACCGCTGACGCACCTGCACTGCACACATATGATCACGTACAAGGATAAACTTATGCAGATGGACACACACACGCACACACACTCTAACACACACACGCACACACACTCTAACACACACACACACTCTAACACACACACACACACACACACACACACACTCTCTCTCTCTCTCTCTCTCTCTCTCTCTCTCTCTCTCTCTCTCTCTCTCTCTCTCTCTAACACACCTTCACACGAGCACACGCTCGAAAATAAACTTATACGGACTGGTTCTGAATAGAATTGTTAATAATAGATTTTATTCAAGTTCTAAAGATCGTGTCGCGATGAATAGAGTAGAAGGGGAAATGCAAGTTTAGAAATTTCAATTTTGAGAAAGTAGTTGATCGATTTTAGAATCAGCATGCAGAAAATTGTTCAGCTCGGTCATCAAATGCACTAGATGAACAATTTTGAGTTATTCCTTATTGCGGCTGTCTCGCTAACAACATTGCCTCGGCCAGCCTCAGCCACACGTGAGCCTGCCTCGCTGGTGAATGGATAACATGTTTATAAATACTCGAGTTCATATTTAGATATAATGGTTTGAAAGTTTTTCAACAAATTTTTAAAAACTTAGTTGTCAATTATAAATTTATTCAAAATTCAAAAACAAAATGCTAGTAGTCCACAGAATTTAATTAACTATTAGGCACTTTTATCACATTACGGAATCATAATTCCGTTCAAAAACTAAATTTTTCAGATGTTTCTCCTTGAAATTTACGTCTGAAGCCTAAAAATAAAAAAGAGTTTTTTTCCCCGGTAGCGAATAGCAAGATAATTATTTTGGTCGGTTGTTTGTGAGGAGCAAATTGAATTAAGATTGACGCAGACACGGATCAAGTCGTTAATTACACGCAGAAGTTTGCAGCTCTCGGCAAATCAACTCCATCGCCCACTAATAATTAATTGCTTCTTCTGCTTTCTATCTCTTATCAAGTACCATCATCATCACACGCGCTGATGCATCCAAATCTATGCTGAACCGCAAATGTATATGTGCTTATACACACATAAATGTCTACTCATACAAATTTAATTGTTGTTTTACATGTTAAAAACGTTAATAAATTGAAATGAGAAAAACTGAAAATTAAATAAGTATTTATATATTCATTATAAATACTTTTTTTCACGACTAGATTTTTAAGCAAACAATCACTTGCTCTAAACGATTCATTCATTTAATTGAACTAATCAATTTAAAAATTTAAAAACGTCTGCTCTGGATTTCTCAGCTATCGCGGCTAATTGAAATAAATTTTGTTATTTTAAAGTTGAAGAGGTAGAAGGCATTAGCCTGGTGTTAAGTTAGATGACAAGAAATTAAGTACTTTCAGACAGCGAGCAATTGAATGAAATAAATTAGGAAATTTATTATTCTGTATGGAAAATGTTTAAAATAAAAATTGTTTAAAAAATATAAAAATGTCTGTGCAAACTCAAGATAGATTTGTTTGGAATTTTTAAAAATGCTACTCTAATCAGCCTTGTGACATTATTTCGGTTAAATTTTTATTGTTGAATGAAATTTTGTTTCGTCTCAAAATGATGAGGTCCCTATTAAACAAATTAAAAAAGTTTTAAAAACGAAATTTCAACTCTCTCAACTTTCAACCTCAAAAAGTTAGGAAAAAATCATTATAAAAAAATCGCTAGTGACTTAACACGTAACATTTCTACGTTACTTCACTTGTCTGTGGTCTATCTACGACCAAATTAATTGAGATTAAAAATAGAATGCCAGAAAACATGAAATGACAAAATATAAAAAAAGAAATTTCATTTTATTTGCACAGAATCGGCTCATATCAACTGCAAAGAAACGTCAAAGACAAACTTTTGAATTTTTTCCTAAAAGAGAACTCTCGCTTGTTGGATGATTTAAAATGTCCAGGCGACGTTTTGGTATGGTCATTTTTTAAATTTTCTTTCAAATGACCACTTACACTATGGTGCATTTTAAAGTAACAAAACAATCTGTTAGCAAATTGGATTTTTGTTGAATGAACGGGTATAATTGAATAAAAATGAAAACTTTTTACAACTTGAAAATATGAATGAAAATTATTCTAGTGATATCGTTTAATAGCAGCAAGTGTGATCACATCGCAACAAATTATAATTGCTAGACATGGACTAATCCCTACAAACAATACACAATAGGATCTTATAAAGACAGACAGACCTCAAAGGACTCTAGAAAATTTATCTGAAATTTTTCACAAGTTCAATTCTTGGTACCTCAACCAATCTTGCAACAATGAAACACGTAATGAAACCACTTCGAAACAACAGCAAAACGATAGTCACACCGACAACACCAACCACTCAAACACCATCACACGTGTACACCACAACAAAATTTCCTGCTTAAGAACTGTGAAACAGGGCGCCAGCAACAAATCGCACGCATCCAACAACAGCGTTAGATCGGATTCGGTAGATTGCATCAAAATAAAAAATGACACCACACCAGGAAACAAACCACCAGCCACGTCCGGGAGTGATATTTTCAAAGATTTCCAATTGGAAGCAGGAAAATTGGCGCCAAATAAACACCTCACAAAGGAAACATGGCGTCTCTGCGTTGATGTAAATAAAAATCATGAAGCGTTCAACGACGATTGTAGCAGAAAAATTTTGCCGGGAAAATGTTTAGCTCTAAATTGCGAAACTAATCCGCCGGGAGATGGCTCTGCTGGAGATAATGCTGATGAGGAGGATGAGCACGAGGCGGCATGTGATAAAATAAACTGCAGCGGCAGCAGCAACTGCAAGAGAGGTAGTAGCAATGCTGGCAACAATTTTGTTATTAACGATGCTGATAATCTTGAGAAGAACGTTTTGAACGGTCTCAATGACGAGCGTCTCAGCCACAAGAATTTTCTCATTGGCAGTAAATGGAACCTCTTTCATGACGAGCCACAATTAAACGTGAAACAAGAACTTCCCAACACGACACCCCAACAAAACTGCACTCCACAGCAACAACAACACATGCACCCCTACCAACAGCAGCACCATCGATATCATCATCAACAATTTCGCCCACATCAGCCGTCGATCGCAGATGATCGCAACGATTCGAAATCGCCAGAATCGGACATGATGGTGGACGTTGATGACGTCAGCGAGGACGACAACGATGACGCAGTGTTAAATAAAATATCGAAATTTCATTCCGATGCGTTTTCTAAGCCGCTGACAGCAAATAAATTTAAAATATCAGATATCACCGCTATTGAACACGATCAGAAAAGTGATTGCAAGAGGCGTGAAACGATCAAGGCCAGCAAGAGAACACAAGCCATTTGCTTGCCAACGAGTAACAAATACTTCCATAATTCACCCACGCCTCGAGGCAACAGTCCTCTCACAGGCACTTTCTTCAATAATGATAATAAAAATAACAGCGGTTTTAATAAAGAGATGAAACAGACGTCGTCTTCTACGTATCCGACAGATCCGGAAAAAGAATATACCGATCGATATCGACCGACCGGCGGATTTGAAAAGGAAAACTTTTACATGGGGTGTGTAAAACATGAGGCCACCTCAAGAGCCGCCGACGAAACTACTAAAAACAGCAGCGGAAAAGAAATTGATAACGTTTGCAGCGACGTTGGAGGCCACGATAAGAAGGGCGATGAAGACGATAGAAACAGCGTTAACGATTTTAAAAACATAACTACCAACAACAACAACAACAACAGTAGTGGTGTCTACAGCATTAACACAATCAACCACAACTCGTTCAATCGTAACTTTCTAACTGAGTACCAGAACAGATACAATTATTCATTTAAAAGAAATAAAGAAGTTCACAACAACAACAACAACGTTATCGACATAACAAACAACAACGTCGACAAAGCTAACAACAACAACAACCTCGACATGGACAATGAGGATGATGATGAGGACATCAAACTGCAGACATACAACGCTGAAACTGACAAGGTGAATAATAATTGGCAGAACAAACTAGTGACCACCGATGAACTCAATGAAGACCAGGAAGGAGTCCAGCAAGGCAGACGACAACAACATTGCGAATACCACAACGCACAGCAACTGCAACGCGATTACAAACAACAACAGCGTTTGATGTCTAGCTTATGTTTTGAATTTAAATTTAATAATTCATCTGCTAATCGCTTAATGCCACTATCGCAAAATCAACAGCAACAAGAGAAACAACAACAACAACAACAACGACAACAGTCACAACATCAACACTGCAGCATAGACAAAGATGATGACGTCAATTACAACAACTTTAACACTTTTGACACATTCCAACGTCTCACGGACCAACAGAAACGCAGACAACATCAGCATCAGCACCAGCAACAGGTTAATTTGGTTCCTTTGCCATATTTTATAAAAAATAAAGTTTGCAATTTTTTTGATTGTTGAAAAAATTTGAATAATTTAAAAAATGTCGCAATAAATATTTAAAAAAGTGTTGTGCATTGTGCAGGTGATGCACTCCTTCCAAGCAGCCATGTCCCAGGCATTCAACCTGCATTGCTTAAGGAACCCTGCCTCTCTCTTCTACTCCCACCATCAAACTTCTTCCGCTCATCAATCGCCTCCGAACGTTTTTGATCCGGCCAAGATGCTGGCCGTGGCGGCTGCTGTGGTCGGCAGTCGAGCTCCAGGTGCAAGTGCGAGGTTGAGTCCCAGCGGAAGTCAAGATGGTAAGCAGATGAGATGGATTGGATGTTGTACTGATTCTATATTCAATAATGAAAATATGTTAAACACCGAAACATTATTTCGCTACCATTAACCATGGTTTGTTTCGCTGTTACTGTTGTCATACTAGCAAAATTTCGAGCGTAGGTGTAAAAGATGAGATGATTCTTGCAATGCAGCATTGAAATTGTTCAAGTCATCGTAAATGTTATTAAATGAAGCTCCTCCTCAAGAACAAAGTAAACAATTTCTCTCTCCCTTACAAAACGCAGGAGCAGGAAGTAGTGATGGCGACAGACGCAAGAGGAGTCGCGTGTTCATCGACCCACTGACTGAGATTCCTCGTTTGGAAAGATGGTTTAACGACGACACGCACCCATCGGCGTTCATGATCGAGCAGTTCACCGAAGAGCTCAACAGGTGACTGAAAATTTTTTAATTATTTTTTTTTGATTAGCCATCCTTTGAAGCAAAAATTTAAAACTTTGTTGTATTACGTCATTGTTGATCTTATTCTCTGAGCTGGTAGATCTCCACCTACAAAATATGCTCCGAGTGCCTGGTACGATGGTTATTTCAGGCGCGCGTGTGCTCACGTTGTGTGTGTATTCATGTCAAAAAAGATCGTTCAACGCTAATGAAGTGTCCTGCATTTCATTGATTGACTGTAACGTGAACAGTTTTTCTTTAAATGATAAAAAAACTGAATACAACGTTAAAACCGCAATTTGTTTTTCGATGAATGTACTTCGCGCCATGAAATAGATCTCAATACAAAATCATCCTTCAGATCTGCCTACAGGCAACGTTTTCCAGCCCTCGAGCCGAAAAATGTTCAACTCTGGTTCAAAAACCACCGAGCCAAGGTGAAGAGACAAAAACTGGAGATGTCCTGCATGACTGGTTCTGACAACTTCGCATGTTCAGGCACTTCGAACGCTAACAACAGCAACAACATCAGTGGTAACATGAACGGTGGTAATAGTGGCGGCGGCTACAACATCGGCTGCAGCGTCAACAGCGCTGTCAACGGCGCCATTTCATTGGCCTCAAGTTCTAGTCAGTGCTACAGTCAAAGTCAATTAAAAAATTCCATGAATTTTTAAATTAGTGATCTCCAGAAAATTTCAATTTTTATATTTTATTGAAAAAATTTAGTTTCAAATTTAGAAAAATTATTGTTGATATTGTTCTTCATATAGCGAGAACGTGTTATTTCGTCTTTTCCACTTCGTCGTGCATTTATGTAACCGATTGTTGTTCATTTCAAAGACGCAGGGACGATAGACAATGACAGACCGACAATTTACGTTAATTATTTTTTATTTTTTCAAATGTTTGCACAGAAAAACTACATATACCAACCAAACACTAAAACACACATACTTATATCAACGCACGTACACACATATACAACCACACACACACACACAAACACACACACACACACACACACACACACACACACACACACACACACACACACACCATACCCACACACACAGGCATACATTACACATCATAAATAGCATCTACATGTTAATAAATAACCCTACACACAATAATACATATTCATCAAACTATGGGTAATAATAATAAAAAAATAAAACATTGTTCATTTTCTTTCAAATACAAAAGGGCAAGATGTCACAATTTCAATTGTTAGAACTGATAAGTAATTGTATTTATATTATTTATAATATTTATAAAATTATTCATAATATTATTCATATTATTATTTATTAAACTATTTATATTATTACAATAAAGTTCATATTTACAGATATAGCACAAGGAATATTCAACAGTATCTAAATAGTTTGGAACAATTCAACACAAAAGATATCGATTTTACAATACTTTTAATGAAAAAAAACAAAAAAAAAATGAGAAAAATAGTTTAAGCATTATATCTTTCATATTAAAACACATAAATAAATAAGAAAATAACGTTAAAAATTGAGAGAGAGAGAGAGAGAGAGAGAGAGAGAGAAAGAAAGAAAGAAAGAGAGAGAATACTAAAAAAGACACAAGGAATTTCAAATTGCTTACTATCTCTGTAAGCAAAATACATTTTTAAAATATAAAAACCGTACAACAATTCAGATACAAAATTGTATGTAATTTTGATTTCAGCAAATATGAATGTTGTGGGCATGAAATTTAAAAATTGAAAAAAGTAAATATCCACTTTTTATATATATGCGTCCCTGTAAAAATGATGCTGTATAAAGAAGTGCAATGTATACATATAGCACACACACAAACACGAACATACACACGCGCACACACACAGGTACCCAGGTATACAAAAACCATACAAATACACATACAAAAACGATGTATGTAAATGATCGTAATCAAACTATCTGAAACTATCTAAACGTTACAATGTATATTATAAAATCACTGGATGATGATTACCAAAGTTACAACACGTTTACATTAACTGAATAGTAAACTAGCTAACTAATTAAGACAAATGAAAAATTGAATAACTTTATATACCAAATCAACTGATGAAAATATTTAATCAATAACCTCTTAGAAAACATCAAAAACAGACTATTATATAACACACAAAAGCACATAATCATAGTATAGACAAATAATCATATAAACCGGTTATATAAATCTTTACACATCTGCAATAGTTTATCATATCTACGGATCTAAAATATAACCCACACACACACACACACACACACACACACACATGCCCACGCCACACACACATAAACATAATCACAACATCAATGGGTTGTTGGCACACAAACATAATTAATACAACACAAAAAATAAATAAACTTAACGCAATATATTCTTAGCTATATATTTTCAGTCAAGCTATGCAACAGAACACAAATTCCAAAATAATTATGTACTATATCCTTAAACTTTTATTTAGCCAATTATATTACAAACCCTAGCAATGTAGCAGTGATGTTACGTTCAAAATCAGACTATCGAATCCGGATAGCAGAGCAACCAAACTACTAACTTCGAGCACACTTCTAAAATCCTAAAATTTTAAATGATACCACGTACATACATGCGTACAATTAGACTCATAGTAGGGTTTGTAGGTGGTCGTGCGTTCGTCGTGCAAATTAAAACCTAAAAATGAAATTGTGATATGCGCGTGTATGTGCCTGCGTGTGTGTGTGTGCGTGTGTGTGTAGGTTTGTGTATATAATTATATAATTAATTTATTCTTATACTGTTAAATACGGAATCTATTTACACATATTGATACAAAACAGAATGGGAGATAAGAAACAACGACGAGGTAGGTAGGATTTTGGGGTAGGATAGGATCCAGGAGCTATCTAAAATAATTCAGAAACGACAATAGATAAGAAAATCATTAAATTAATTATTAATTAATTAATTGGTAATTTAATTAATTAATTTGACAAATAAATAAATAGATAAATGAATAAATAAGCAACATACAGTTGAACATTTTTAATTCAAACTAACAATTAGAAAAAAAGACACAATACCATATATACAATTCATAACATATTCCATTCTATACAATATATACAATGATAACAGTTTTAATTCGAATTGAAAATAATTTGTTACAAGCAATGAATGTATGTATAAGTTAAATGGTTACTCATTGATGTTATTATTAAAATATATATATTTATTATAGCAGAATATTTGATAATTGAAGAATAATCGGAAAAATATTGAAAAAATTCACAAAAATGCTTTATCACATATAAAAAAGCGTTTCGAATTCATTCATGTCTGAAAATAATATTGAAAAAAAGCTCGAAAAATGCCTTTCATTAGAATTGATTATGTGATGAAGTTGAAGCATTCTCTAGAACAGGAACCCAAACACGAACGAACACACTGACAGACAGACATGCATGCAGACGAACAAACAGACAGACAAACAAACAGACTCTGAAACAGAAAGACAGACATAAACCTGCGCCCAAATAAGTCATGGTTGATATATGCATTAATCAACAGAATAAGAGTTTTTACCTCGAACAAAAATTAAATCAAATTCAATAAGAATTGTGTAAATAGATATATCTAGCTATCCACACACATCTGCTGATACATGATACAATCAAATGTATCCAATCATAACAACCATAAACGTACTCTGGTAACTCATGATTAAGCGTAAACCACATAGATACCAATAAAATGTTATAAACATAAGATAAACAAACTAACACATACATGACACGCACACGCACACTTTCTGTTGATATAAACAAAAATTTATAAACCAACATATAAATAATGTATATATACACATATACAATATACTTTCAAGCTTGTATGACGCATTTTCAAATTCAAACTCATATCCAACAAAGCTTTCATTTATCAAAGCGACAAAAGTTATCAACAGATACATATGCAATTTACTTAGAAACCCATGACTAGCCCTTGTAAGACCAGCCAGTCCAAAGATGAAGAAATTATGGTAATACAAAATACATACATACATGCATGCATCAATCTACATACGTATCTACAATTGTTCATATCAATAAGAAATAAGCAATGATTGAAGGAATGAATGAAGATTGATCGAAAGAACGAATGAATGAATTAGCTAATTAATTAAAAGATTAAAGTGGGTAAAGTAATTATTATAAACTGAACAAATGATGAATGAACAAATATATGAACGAATGAATGAACCAATAAATAATATATATATATATATATATATATATATATATATATATATATATATATATATATATATATATATATATATATATATATATATACACACACAAAAAAACTATAATAAATTTTTATATATAAAATATTTAATAAAAATTTATATAAAAATGTGTGTGGAGACAAAAATAGCTCTGTGGATATACTCAAAAAAATG
>NW_008703718.1:4107737-4139627 GCF_000326865.2 Helobdella robusta | reverse complement strand
TATACTATCAGATTCCAGGATTACATCTACAAAAATACCCACTAACATTACTGAAAGTAAAATACTACATACAGTACAACAGCAACGCTACTAAATTTATTTTTTAAACGTAACTGTACCTTCTACTGTTAAATTAGAAGTAATTTTACTACTGCTTAACAATTAAACTAACAAAATAAATAAATATACATCAAATAAATTAAATAAATAAATTGAATAAATTAAATAAATGCAGAAAAAGTGCAGTAAATCATGCGATTTAAACATGCAAGTAAACATCCTACAATATGATATCAATGTATATGATATATCATAGACACACTATCACATCTACTCATTAATGGTCATTTCTATCACATTGGCATCATCATTTCTATCACTTTGGCATCATCCTTTTCATCACATTATCACATTGACATCATCACTTCTATCACATTAATGTCGTTACTTCATCGCATCAACATATGAACCAACATCAACATCGCCATCGTTATTAATTAATTAATATCATCATTATTATTGATCACATCAACGTTATCTAGCCATGACATCAATTATCGCGTTATCATTAGTTATTGTTGTAACTGTAGTCGAGGAAGTCTTTTTAAAAAAATAATACAAAAGCATACACACCTACAAAAAAATAAATTAAACATACAATTAAATTATTAAAACACAACGATACGTCATTTTCTTCATCATCACAAACATCGTCATCATCCTTATTCTCATCTTCTTCATCATAATTATCATCATTTTCACAGCAACATCATCATCATCATGAACCAACATCATCCTCATTGTCATCATCACCATCAGCATCATCCAAGGAGTTGAAATCCTTTTTATGCTGTTTCACTAAAGATTTCCTCTTGATTGTCAACAATGTTGTTGATGTTGTTGTTGACGTTGTTGTTGTTGTTGTTGTTGATGTTGTTGATGACGTTGTAGTTGCTGTGACTGATGTTGTTGAATTTGATAACGTTGTTGCTGTTAATGATGATGTTGTTGAAGTTGTTGTTGTTGATGATGATATTGTCTTTGTTGATGTTGATGATGATGACGACGAACCATCTTGGGGCAGAGAATGTCTGGTTGATTTGACCAGGGTATTGTTATCTCTGTTGATATTAGCGGTAGAGTTGTTGGTTTTATTATTCAAGTTGTTAACACTGTTGTTGCTATTAATGCTAGTGTTGTTAATGTTATTGTTAATGTTGTTGTTGTTGACAAAAATATTATTGCTAATGTTATTGATGTCGTTGTTTCTATTATAGTCGTCACAATGTTCACGCGTCTTATTGCTGCTTTTTTGAAAAGATGCGATGTTCATCTCACTCATCATTCTCGTCATCATCTCGTTGAAATCGCTCTCAGAAAAAACCGGAAATGGCGATGAAGAGGAGTCTGAGGCCACAGTTTCCGGAAGTGAAACCAAGGAGGAGGATGAGATGATGATGGGTGATGATGACCTCACAGATGATGAAGATGTATAGTAGCCGGAATGTTGCTGCTGGGAGTCGGAGGGATGAGGAAGGTGATCCTGATGATGATGTTTCTGATGATGATGATGACTGGTGGTGGATGATGAAGTATGCGTGCTGGTGGTCGCATGTAGTGCAGCTCTAGATGGAGAAGCCGGTGTGCTGTGGCTGTGCTGCTTGCTACTCAGTGGCGGCGTGGCTAATGGTGGCAGACGTCCATGGCGGTGTTTTTGTCCACGCTGATCTGTAATTTGTTTGTTTGTTTGTGTGTGTGTGTGTGTGTGTGAGTGATCTGTAGTTTGTATGTATGTGTGTGTGTGTGTTGCATTGGCTAAGTATGTGTGTGTTTGTTGTGTTAGTTATAAGTTATTGGTTAATAAATAGTAACTTAACATTCATTTAGTTTTTCACATCCTCATTCAGCGCTACCAATCGTCGCTCAAACATCTGCCAAACAAAAAGACAAACAATCATAGAAACAATAAAGACCTCTAGGAGGTAGTGAATCCATGCTCTGATTGGCTGGCTGGTATCTACCTTTCCTACTCATGCTACTCCTATTGGCTGGAGATAGATCAAAATAATAATTACAATAGATGATAAGTAGTGAAACAAAAATGAACATAAACAAGCGACAAACTAACCAAACAAGCCAGGCAAAAACAAGCAAACAAATAAGCAAAGAAATCTTAAACCTCCATTTCTGACAGGCGATGCAGCAACAGAGGAACTTTCAAGAGACAACCTAACAGCGGGAAGTAGAGTTCCCTTAGATGACTGCCCACCGGATCTTATTCGTGATGCGTGCTTTGTTGTTGTTGTTGTTGCCGGCGGTGATGGCGCCGGTACTGTGGATGCTGAATTTTTACGTCTGGGTACCCTGATGACGTCTGCTAGGAAAGTCTCGTAACTATTGAGAGAAAGTGCATTGGGTCTTTTTGTGTTGTTGTGAATGTTTTTGTTGTTGTTGTTGTTGCTGTGGATGTTGATGGGAGATGAAGTTATCTTCTCTGTGAGGTTGATGAGTTTGTTGATGGATGACTGAGAATCGGTGCCTGTTAGATAGATGAGTGATAAATTGTATTTAAAGAGCGTGCAGTGTTGCATAACACATCAAAGTTATCATTACCATCTGCATGGTAACGTTTTGTTTGTTGATAGAAAGTAGATTCAAATGAACTTAAAATAAATAGTTTTATTTTATACAGTTTGCATAATCATCAAACGAACTGATTAATCTCAAAATGTTAGAAATAGAAAACCAAAATTAAAATAAGTTAACCGAATTTAAAGGATGTGACGATTTTGTTATTAGAAACAGAGCCAGTGTTGTCCTGGCTTGCTGCCTTTGGCGACGAATCCAATTTCAACTTTGAAGAAGATGATGACGACGTCGATGAATTAGAATCTGAAAATAAAAATTTGATTATTTAAATAATGTTAAAATAATATCAACAGTACAAACAAAAACCTGAAACAAACATCGTTTCATAATTCTAAAACTCGACCATTTAACAGAATACATGCGCACATCCTTTTAAATGCTAAATCAGATACACAAAGAGACAGACAGACAAAGACGGACAGACAAAAATCGACAGACAAACACATAAATGGCAGCACACAATAGCACAAGAGCAAACTTT
The DNA here is from genome assembly GCF_000326865.2 of Helobdella robusta. Taxonomy (NCBI): domain Eukaryota; kingdom Metazoa; phylum Annelida; class Clitellata; order Rhynchobdellida; family Glossiphoniidae; genus Helobdella; species Helobdella robusta. Next base: position 4,136,497 of record NW_008703718.1, on the reverse strand, counting down.
TGGGTTCTAGATTGTTGGACATGGCAGTGAGAATTTCTTCATCGCAGATAATCATTAGGTTATCGAGGTACTTCTTCACCACCATGGCATTCTATAATAATTATGTGAGAAGATAACCCAGATATGAATGAACATTTGAATTGACATGAATTAAAAATTAGCTATATATATTTATAGGCCCAGTAGCATGGCTTAAGTGAACAGACCTCATCAGATTTCAGTTGAGCAGCCACATTTTTAATGATAGCTGGACCCTTTCTCTTCCTGATGGTCACAAAATTCGATACGTTGATGCTAGAAGATGAAGACGCGGCCATGCTGTTGGAGGAAGAGGATGAAGATGTGGATGTTGTGTGGGTGATGCCATCAAAGCTCCTTGATAACTCCAGATCTTTGTTGTGCTGTTTGGTTTTTAGATTTTTTTTTATAACAGTGCACTCGAACCGGATTTAAAAGGGTGGAAACCCCGAGACAACCAACAAGTAGAGACCCTTAATTTTTAAGGGAGGCTTATTTATTGTGGAGGCAGATAAACTGCCTTTCCCTCCAATGAATTCGGCTCTGAGTTCACAGAATGATTAGTGCATCAATTTCAAATATGGTGTGAGTAAATCAAATAATATGATGAGGTAGGTAGGAACAATCAACTGTGTCTACGTTTGTAACAATATACATATAAATAACGATACAAATCAGAAACGTCCTAACATAGTAAGGCGAGGCCATGTTAGTAACTTTTCTGACTTGTCTGGCCACCATTCTCATCTTATCATAATTGACCATGTCGTCGTCCACCACAGTTTTGTTGCCCAGCTCGATGAAAGTCAAGTCCTTCATGACGACTGGCAGAAATGGTATCTACGAATGCGAGGAAATCTTGTTGTCAGCTTGATGGCGTTCATTTTTTTATTAATCTCGGTTACGTTCTTATGATATAAGTGATATGTTAATGTCGTGTTTTTAACTCACTTTTCTCTCTCTCTCTCCCTTCTCTCTCTCTCTCTCTCTCTCTCTCTCTCTCTCTCTCTCTCTCTCTCTCTCTCTCTCTCTCTCTCTCTATCTTTCTCCTCTCTCTATCTTTCTCTTATTTTTCCTTCTCAACATCTTTCGCTCTTTTTTACTCTTTCATTTTCAATGCCTCTCACTTTTACATTTTCTTTCTCTTGTAGCCACTCCTAACTCTTGAATTCTTTCGTAAATTTGCGTATTCCTCCTTATCGAGTTCCTCAAATTTATCTTTCATTCACTTATTTTATTTCTATATCGGGCATCATATTTAGTTTTTACATAGTGAACCAATGAAGAAATGCAGAACTACGGACTGCTGGACTGTCGATGAGCTTGATGTTCAAGAGGTTCCTGTACTTGGACATGTTATTTGAAGGGTCCATGAGATCTTGTAAGTTCTGCAACGTTGTTGTTGTTGCGTGTGCAGTTGGGAGTTTTGTGGCTGTTGTATTTTTTCACTGCGTTTGTTGTTGTTAGGTAGATGTTTGGTTGGGTTGCTTGTGTGCAATGATTGTAGTTGTTGAGGCAGTGATAGATAAATAACGAAAACAATACATTTCAATAAGCATCCTAATTTATAATTATATCATCATGACGTCATATTGTTTGATTACGTCACAGAGAGCACCGTCCAACCAACCTGAAAGAGCTTTATATATTTAGCAGGCACTCTAGCCCAAGTCTGCTTCAGTTTTGAAACTGAACTGTGGCTCAAACCGCTGATAATGCAGAAAGTTGAGTTGAAGTTGTTCAATGATAGGCAGTGTTCTGTTGTTGTTTGTTTGTGTGTGCGTATTTGTTTGTGTGCTCTGTTTGTTTGTGTGTGCGTGCATATGAGTGAGTGTGAGCATCATTTGTTAGTGTGTGTGTGTACTTCTTCATGTGTTTGTATTAACAAATGAGTGTATGCATAAACAAATCTAATTTTTAATGAAAAATAATTCAAAACGTAATCTAACGTGATATCTTAAGGAAGGTTTGGATGAGTTTGACACGGCTGTCCATGAATGGCTCCTGACATATTTCCGTGGCCACCCAGAACATCTCCCTGTTCACCAGCTGCAGTTCAACATTTTACATTTTGAAGATTTTCTTGTTCATTCATTCACTCATTCACTCACTTATTCATTCACTTGTTTGTTTATTTATTTATTCATTTATTCAGTCATTCGTTTACTCAATCACGGGCACTAGATAAGAAGTAAAAGGTAACCTTGGAAAATAATTCCAAATTGAAACACCGGCTATTTTCGACACAATCAGCGATATCGCCACAATTATTCCCAATGCCAACAACAACTCGATTATTATTATTATTACTACTGTTGTTGTTGTTGATAATATTATTATTGTTGTTATTGTTGTTGTTGTTATTGCTGATACCATCATCAGAACTTTTACATTTTGTGTTTGACTTTTTAACAAAAACATATTCAATGAATTCAGAAGGTTGGATGTTCTTGAAAAGTTGAAAATCTCGCATCGTCAACTCGAGAGCCACTTCATAAGCTTTTATGTGCCAGAGTGGATGTGGTGGCTGCAGTGGTTGTAGCTGCTGCTGTTGTAGTTGGCCACTGTTGCTGATGAGTGTGGCGTTATAATTTGTTGTAATATCTCTCAGCCAATCAGCGATAGGTGTGTTGTTGTTGACCAGACAGATCCTAAAAAACGGTTGTTGTGCGATTGCTGATTAATTAATTGATCGATTGATTGATTAATTAACTATAAAAACACTCACATTTTTCCTTCTACTCAATATTATCAATTACGTAATCAACAGCATCATCATCTTCATCGTCATTATCATGATTCATATTCACGCCATCATCTATTAATAAACTATTATTAGAGACGCACCAAATAGTGAATTTGGCCAAGGCAGTTGATATATTAATCGACCGAAGCCAAGGACCAAATGCCAAACAACCCAAAATGTTGAAAACAAATTTATTTTTTTTTTTAGAACGAAAATCAAGCTATCAAAAAAATTATTAATTTCTATTCAATTTTTTATCGAGATAATGCTCAATCTATTGTTCAATTTCCAACTTTTTAACATCTATGATGGCCAAAATAAATTTCTCGTTAGTAACAATCCGCAACTCATTGTTCTGAAGCAGATTTCGGTCGAATACTCATTCGGCCAGACCAAGCCAAATATCCGGCACATCTCCAATTATCATTATCCTAATTATCATCATTCATCAGCATTGTCATCGTCGTACCTCGTATGATCATTACACAATGATAGCAAGTTGATAGAACATTCCAACAGACGAGTGTACTTCATTATCTCGCCATTCTCAAATGTAACATGGTACATAGAGTAGTGGTCTCTAAAATTTGGAGTGCGTCGCGCATCAGTGTCGTGTGTACGTGAATGTATGTTTGTATACATGTGCGTATGTATGCGTGTGTATGTATACGTGGACGTGCGTGTGTGAGTGTATGTGTGTGTGTGTGTGTATGTGTCATTGACTTACGCATTCTGGTCAAACAGCTCCAACTGGTTCAGCACATATTTCAGCACCTCAGATGCATTCACTTTCTGTATATATATATATATATATATATATATATATATATATATATATATATATATATATATATTCAATATATGTATAGTAATACCGAAAAAAAGCATTTGTGTTCTATCGTACTTAAATGTTCTATCATGCTTAATATAAATAAAAATTTTGGTTTTGAACTCAAGAAACTTGACAATCATGTGCATGTTCATGTCCACAAACATCAACTTACGCCATCAACATTAACGAGGACAGGATTCAGCCTGTTGGCATAAAAAACTTTCAGCTTCCCTTCAGTACACGATGAAACTGATGATGATACCGACGATGATAACAACGATGATGATGATGTTGTAGGTTGATGATTATGATCATGATTACGATGATGATGAGTTGATTTACTCATATCATCACTCAATGCAGATGATATATCAGGGTTACTCAGTCTCCTCACGTGATTGTGATTAACGGAGAGAGTCTGACGATGCTGGTGATGATTATGATTGCAGAACGAGGGAGATAGTGATGAAGCGAGAGCGGGCAGTGGATTTTGAACGCTAAATTATGTTGAAGATGATAATCATCATTTTTAGGATCATAGAAAATTACAATTCTAAAGATCCATCCATTTAAATACCCATCCATCTATTTATCCATCTATTCATCAAATCATTCATCCATCAGTAAATCCATCTATTCCTCCACCAATCCATCCGTCCGTCCGTCCGTCCATCCATCCATCCATCCATCCATTCACATAACTTACTTGAAGACAGATATTCTCTTGATGAATGGTTCGAAGACATTAGTGAACAACTTTCTGGTCGACCATTCCTTCTTCCTCTTGCCCTTCTCTCGTTCCTCGCTGGAGCAACTCTGCTTTGTAAAGACATTTCGACCTTTTATGCTGCCCGAAACTGACGATATCATCGCTTCTTTGTAATCTGTTTTTTCAGGATTTAGCTGATATAAATAAGCTGGCTGGAGTTGGTGAAATAATACTTTAGCAGCTACGATGACATACTGAACAGAAATAACATTAAAAAGTTTACTGTAATTTATTAAATAAATGACTTATATTACTGCTGGCGTAGCAAGTAAAACCATAAGAAATATAACAAGAGCTGTTATATTAATTGTGAAGAATTAATTTGAAATGAACGATTCTTCAAGCGTGCAAATACTGTAAATAATTCTAAGAACAATAGCAACATGTAACTAACATAATTACACCAAAATTGATATTGAAGTTTAAAAAATAGTAATGCCACATAATAAGTTAGAATGAAATTGATTAGATGGGAACACATGGAGCCGGCTAACCGATGTAGTTGTACTTGACGATGATGTTCAGTTGTTTGGATTCGTGGATGATCTTAATGGCTGTCTTGCTGCATGGCATCTCGTCTACTTTTATCCCATTCACCTCCAGTATCTTTTGTTGTGTTCGTTGGTATTTCTATCTTTACACAGACACGCACACACACACACACGCGCGCACATACACACATAATCGCATATTTGCGCATGCACCTAATAGTGCACTATACAATCATTATGAAATGTCAAGTTTACTTTATGAGGCTGTATTTGCACAAGATGCATATGCATATAAAGGAGACCATTCTTTTCATCAATCAATTTACACTGATTAATCAAGTTATTTTTAGCAGCAAAAAAACTTAAGTTCTATTTATAAAGAAAAATTTGATAGCAATTTTTATCATTGATTACAAAAAGTTATATTTTTTCACTGTTTAATTAATACAAGGCTAGCTGAGTGGCGGTAATATTTTTATAAGAGTAATTTGTAACACGTGCATGTTTATTGAAATAGTCAAAAAAATTTAAGAAGTTTTTGTCACAGTTAATTTACTTTCATAATCAATCAATTAATCAATCAATCAATTAATAAAATCAATCAATCAATCAATCAATCAATCAATCAATCAATCAATCAATCAATCAATCAATCAATCAATCAATCAATCAATCAATCAATCAATCAATCAATCAATCAATCAATCAATCAATCAATCAATCAACCAACCAATCAATCAATCAATCAACAAATCAATCAATCCACCAACCAACTAATTAAAAAATTGTATTACCTGATCTCCTCTCATTAAGAAATTGGTAGAGTTACAGAAATGACTGAGATTCATGTTCATACTGCCATCCCGATAATTACAACCATTATTAACGTTATTGCTGTGACTATCAGAGGTGCTATTGTTCTTATCAACAGTAGTTTTCGTGACATTATTATTGTAATTGTTGTTGTTGTTATTGCTGCTGTTGTTGTAATACTTCAAGTTATTCAATCTTCGACTGTTGCTGTGGTCATTGGCTGTGGTGACATTATCGATGAATAATTTTCCACCCTCCTTCCCAGAGACCGTTGAAAAGTTCCAACTCTCAGCCAACGTACTCTTAGACAGTTTGATCATTCTTTTGCTGGCCTGCACACAGCAAGCCCTGTGCAATAGGTCTATCTGTCCTGTCATGTTCTGTCAGGGTAAGGTTCAGGGTTGTGTGTGCTGGGCTTGTTTCGTTATTTAGTGGGTCAGTGTTGCAAATTTTGTAATGTTTTGGTAAATTTGTTTAATGTTTTTGGTGTGTTTTTAAATAGTGCTTGATAGTTTACATGCTGTTGTTTGACGTATCTCATCAAGCGCGTCTATGGCTGTTCATTGGGAATGACTCTTTATTTTCAACAGCAATGATTATTTCTTAAAATTGATTTTTTAAATAAGAGCAAACTACGCATGTAATTCTTATTATTTAATTAGTACATCATTAATATTCATTTAGAAGCACAAAAAAAGCAACAATAATCAATCTAGGAGTACTTAACAACAAACAAACAAACAAATATGTTTTACTTTGTAACAAAATTAAATTAAAAAAAAATTATTTCTACAAATAAATTTAGTGACAAAAAGAGAGAAAAAGAAAAAATTTAAGATAAACAATTTTAAAGCACCTAAAAAAAGATCTGACAAATTGCAAAGAATAAAAAGAAAAACATGCAGGCAGGCATTCACTTGAAACAACAAACAACAACAACGTACTGATTGCTTCATCAGCTTCATGAAATGCATGAGGAACCTATATAGCCTAAGATCTGATTCAAAATCCACGAAATGATTGTTCACCCAGAGCAGTACAATTCTTACAGACTGTGTAGTTAGTTAGTCAATTAGTCAGTCAGTCGGTCGGTGGTTAATCAGTCAGTCATCCATCCAGCTAGCCAGCCAGCCAGCCAGTCAGTTAATTAATTAATTAGGTTATGATCGAATGTTAATAAAACTTCCAACCTTATCTCTCAACCTGCCCCCATCATTGAACCACAATGTGAGACTGTGGCACAGACTGACCAGTCCATCATCGAGGAACGTTCTGCCGGTCAGCAGGAAGTCTTCAACGTACGTCGGGTCCTCTGAACTGTGAGTGTCTACTAAGAACTTTACCAACTGGTCTTTCGTGCCCTTGGGGTTGAAAGTGTAATCAATCAATCAATCAATCAATCAATCAATCAATCAATCAATCAATCAATCAATCAATCAATCAATCAATCAATCAATCAATCAATCAATCAATTAATTAGCCAAAAAGAAATTATTCAAATTCAAATTCAAATAATCTTTTTATTCAATTCAAATAATCTTTTATTCAGTAAAGTATCATTAAATACATAATACTAGGAGACCCGAAGTTTGCACTTGTTGGGCCACCGAAACAGAAATTGGAATAAAATTCGAACAAAGATAAACAATAAGTGATAAAAAGAAAAAAAAAATAGAACCAAACAAAATAGTAATAATTAATCGACAAAAACCTTAGGAACCAAATGAAAACAAAAGCATAGTTACACGGGGAATTAACCGGTAATGAAAGAGGAAAAATGATTCGTTAAGATTAATTGATAAACTGAATTTTTAAATAAACCAGCAGTATTCATATTTTTTACGTGAATTGGTAATAAGTCCCAAAGTCGACAAGAGACATGAAAGACGGAATTAATAAAAAATATGTCTTGGAAACCTTGATCTCAGTCGGTAAAGTATTCCTAAATTTTTTGTAGCCTTTTGTGAAATGAATTGAATGTGACTAGTCCAGGATAAATTGCTAGAGATAAAGATACCCAAAAACTTTGTAGATTCAACCCTGTTAATGCAAACATTATTTAATAAAAGCTGAATATCAACAACACTTGTTCGAATCTTAGGTCCAAATAAAATAAAATAATATACATCGCCAAAACCAAAATAAAATAATTATACATCGCCAAAACTAATCTAGAGTATTTCAAATACATTTAAAGATTAATCTTTCACTAAATACACATTTTCAAAAAAACTACACCCCAATCAAAATATTAGCAGTTTGCAAGTGACAGAATAAAATAAAACTTAACAGACAAAAAATAATTGCTACGTAATATACACGTACACTCACACACACACCACACACACACGCACTCACACAAACATACACGCACTCACACACAAACACACACTCACACACACGCACACACGCACAAGTACATTTACAATGAATAATAATAAAATGACAAATACTAATAAGAATAGTACACAGTACAATTGCTAGGGAAAACAATTACCTAATATGAAAGAGAATATAAAAAAAGCAATAAATGCGTTAGATTGGATGACATTTAGATGTTTTTTAAAAGCTGGAGATGACGAAGTTTTATAACATTCCATATATTTGTTATACATATACCATCCGCTCTATCTGTTGTTTTTATCATTATTATCAACGTATTTATTTCATTTTATTTGTTTTTTTTAGTTTATTAGGTTATAAAACTTTTTTTTTTAAAAAATTTCAAATATGTTAATGCTTTGATTTACAGGTCTGAAGATAAAAACTTTAGCTTTGAGAATTCCATTCAAAAGGAACTTAAAAATACATAGAGAAAAAATTTCATACATTTAACATCATGCATTACACATTACAATGGCAATGAGATGATTGCACAATAATAAGTAGAGAGTTAAGCAGTTAAGGATAATTTGCAATACATTGCATTACAACTACATTACTGTACAGTCATAAACATTACAGTACTACAACAATACAAAAATACTACAACACAACATGGTACAACAACAATACAAAAACAGTATAACACAACACAGTACAACAACCGTACAACCACAGTACAACAACAGCAACACAACAACAGTTCAGTACTTTCTTAACAAAGTATCCCTTCTTGTTGCCCTTCTTCAAATCTCTCTCCTCCACTACAAGAACTTTCTTTCCATCCTCAACTGTTTCCTTCTCTATGCAATGTGTTTCCTAAATGAGTGGATGAATGAAAGTATGAATGAATGAATGATCATATGAATGAATGAATGAATGGCTGAATAATTAATAAATAAATTGCACGTCATGTTAAATTGGTCATGTAAGATAGTGAAACTGTTAACAAAGTATGTATGTGCATAAAACGTAATGTAAAAAATAATATATGGAACTGTTAACAAAGCATGTATGTATGTATGTATGTATGAATGTATGTGTGTGTGTATGTATGTATGTATGTATGTATGTATGTATGTATGTATGTATGAATGTATGTATGTATGTATGTATGTATGTATGTATGTATGTATGCATGCATGCATGCATGTATGTATGTATGTATGTATGCATGTATGTATGTATGTATGTATGTATGTATGTATGTATGTATGTATGTATGTATGTATGCATGCATGTATGTATGTATGTATGTATGCATGCATGCATGTATGTATGTATGTATGTATGCATGTATGTATGTATGTATGTATGTATGTATGTATGTATGTAAAACGTGATATATGTATTGAATGGATGTATCTCATAAGCAGTAGTTGAATTTTTTAATGGAATAAAAATATGAGTCTATCATGCTATATTATTAAAAATCAATTAATAAACCGATTAGTATACCAATTAATTCGCCAATTAATTATCCAGCCAGTTATTAAAACAAATTAATAACTACAAACGAAAACATAACAAAAAACAAAATGATATAACAGTTATAATAAAATAATGGTAAGCAGATGACAAAAGGAAAAATTAATGTAATGGAATAATCAAACGAGACACAAAGGGATGATGATAACAAATAACAAAGTGATGATGATGATGAAAAATAACAAAGTGATGATGATTATGACAAATAACAAAGTGATGATGATGACAAATAACAAAGTGATGATGATGATGACAAATAGCAAAGTGATGATGACGATGATAACGAATAAGAAAATGATGATGATGAATAGAAATGAAATTAGGGAAACACAAAAACAAAAATTGATGACAAACAAACAGATGATAACAAACAAAATGATGAAAACAAATTGAAAAATAATGATAATAGTAAAGAAGAAGATGATAAGAAATGTACTTGATTGATGGCCTGCCAATCAAGCTTAGTGATGGCAACATAGTGGCAGCTGGGTACTCGAGTCTGAATGAGATACTGGCTGGCCGTGTGGCTTGTGTCATTGAATGGGTCTATACCAAACCTGAAATATCAAATTTTCATCCATGGATTGTTGCAAACCAAAAATAATCAAGAACATTTACCAAAAAATGTTTATCACCAATGAGGAATTAATAAAAAAAACTAAATGTTTAATTAATCAACAAATTTTCTAACAAAACCTAATCAAACTATGAGCAGTAATCGGCAGCCAATCAGCAAACAATCAACAACAACAACCAATCAAAAGCCAGCAAACAACCAACAACCAATCACAAGCCAGCAAACAAACAAGAACTGACCAATCGCCAATTTGTATAAGCCTGCTGTATGAATCATCAGTAGGATGGTGCATTTCAAGACATCCATTGATCACCATGCCCCAGTACTTCATCTCCTCATTCTCCCTCAATACTATGCTACCTTCATTTTCAACCACCACGTACACCAGCTTTCGACATATCAATGTTTGTACATCTTTTGGAAAGCTATTGAAAACCTATATAATTTTTTAAAATTAATTATATTTTAATATTTATTCGACATATTTACCCGATATTTTACATGCAATCAAACTAAAATATTAACATAAACTGTTATTAATTTGGGTTAAAGTGAAATTCACCTTAAGCCAAAAATTTGTACTTGTTTTTTTAATCACAACAAAATAGTTACGACACTACCTCTATTTCAATGATGAAAAAAACTTTTGATTGATTATCCAATAAATATTCAAAACTACAATATTTTTCTCATAACTTAACAATAATTTTACAAAAATTTCTATAATAATAATAAAAAGTTATCTTACTGCAAAAGGCAGTAAGAACTCTCGAAGGACATTAATATCTTGTCCCGTTCGATTCTCAGGTGTCTTCTCTAGGCAGTCCTTCACGTTGTCCCTAACCGTTATGCTCTGTGGTTTTTAAATTTACAAGTTTAAAATTTTTTCCTATTATTCATTATCATTTAAAATTTTCAATGTAGATTTCAAAAGCTGATTTGAAAAAGTTACTTAACATATTAAAATCAAAGCTGATTTGAAAAAGTTACTTAACATATTAAAATCAAAAATATTTTATTAGTTTTTACATTGAAATTTTTCTGGAAAAAAAAATAAAACTTAACAGAAATAAAAAAAAGCTAATTATAAAACAAAAATTTAATAAATGGTCATACTAGATTATACATCATATGATATAATCATACACAAAGGAATATCTTACACATACTGTAAAAGATTCGTTAGCAAGATCACTGAAATCAAGTTCTGTGTAACTGCCATGTAGAGTTTCAGTGTCTTCTTCATCTTCCTCATTCTCCAAGTTATTATTTGCCACATGGACTTCCATCAATTTTTTGGTGGGGCAAAGAAGATCAGTTTTTGCCAATTTTACATTTTATATCCACATCAAATGTAATTTAATTTAATATATGACATATGTGTTGTCTGTCAGAGTCAAAAAGGTGAGCAAAATGTTGATTGTCAGGTTTGTCTATTAATTTGATTAATTAGACTTTTTGTCTTGATCTGTAGGAAAGAAATAATTTAATTAATAAATTAATTATAAATGCAATTGAATTATTAAAAATTACTGAAAATGATTGTAGATTGAGTGAAGTGAACACATAAATAAGTGAAGAGCAAGAATTGCAAGAGGCAAAGCTGCTGTTATAATAGCCAGATATTAATAAATAATATAAAAATTGCTGAAAAATGAATCGAAGTAATATCACTTGCATAATAAACTGATTTAACGACAAAACCATTTCTTCTCTGACCACAACCAATTTATATATTAAAAAACGAAAATAATTGTCGGGTAAAGCTAACAGCCACGCCATGCACGTTAAGATATATACATCCACATAACTAGAATAAACATATAACATACTATAATATATATCCATATAACATGGATATATATCTACGTTGTATGATCCATGGATCATATATCCATAATTATATATATCCATGTATATTCTTCAGTTTATATATATATATGGAATGTATTTCCATGATATCAACTTTCAATAAATATTTGTCATTTGTTCAATTTTGTCTGTTCTTACTAGTCAATTAATTGATTAATCTATTTATTCGTTTTTTAAATCATTATTTTATTTTCCATGCATTATGGTTATTCGTTCTTACTCCGTTATCATTTCATACCATTGCCTTGCATGTTCTAACAGTTTCTGCGTCTGTTATTTTTATTTTTAATAATATTATTATTATTAATATTATTATTATTAGTAGTAGTAGTAGCGTAGTAGTGGTAGTAGTAGTAGTAGTAGTAGTAGTAGTTGTTGTTGTTGTTGTTGTTGTAGTAGTAGTAGTGGTAGTAGTAGTAGTAATAGTGGTAGCAGTAATTCTGAGATTGTAAAATAGAAGTTCAGCCATTAGATTAATAGTAGTAGTTGTGTTATAAAGTTTGAAGAAAAATTATTACCACCCATGGATATATATAATTCATGTTATAATCCGTTATGTAACCACTATTATAAATAGAGCATAGAGCAGCAGCGTTGTACAACTTTTAAATTAAATGTTTAAATACAGTTTGCGGAATATGGTTTTTATCATTGGAGTGCCGGGGGAGCGTTGAGGCTAAAATTACCCCCACAAAAATTTAGTTCTTCAAGCGAATACCAAATTTAGTATTTAGTCGCTAGCATGTTTTGTTTTTAACTCCATTGCTAGTATTTTAAGTATATGATTGCTGCCAATAACTTTATAAAACATGGATATAAATGTACAATAATCTCTCTCTTTCTCTCACTCTATCTCTCTCTTTCTCTCTCTTTCTTTCTATTTTTATTTTATGTGTTTGTGTGATTGAATGTGTGTCCTTAACAGTAAGTATAAAATAATACCAAGTACTAGTAAGTAATATTAAATAATACAATGTAATAAAAATAGTAAATGAGTTTGAGTTGATGCATTACACATGGCATGTGATATGCCGGAATCTTTGTGCATTTGAAACCAGTCACTGCAGCAAAAGAGTTCAAGACATGCGTGCATCAACGAATGCACCCAATACATTACATGCATATCACATGTCACAAGTAAAACCAGGAAACAAAACAACAGATACATATCCTGTAAATGCACTGCACCTACTTGCATGCACATATATGAATATAAATATATTGAATATATATATTAAATATATAAAGAATTGTTTTGGTGGAATTCATACAATACTGTATAGAATATGGTCTTCTTCCAATATATATATATATATATATATATATATATATTATATATATATTATATATATATATAATTGTCCATGGCTACATATCTATATAATGCATTGTTGTGTTAAATTTTTATTGTTGATTAGCTTTTGGCGTTTCGTCGTTTCGTTAGTTAATTGTTCTAGTTAGCATTTGTGATTGAGTTTATGAAAACTTATGAGAATTATTTGAATAAAATTGCATTGTATATTAAGTATTTTATCGTTCGTTTGTTTGTACATTCAAAGCGCTTAACGCGCTTAACTGATTTTTCTTCAGTCTGATTTAGCACCATTGTTCACTTTTAAATATAAACAAGAGTACTCAATTTTGAATCCTGCTTTAGTGCAAATTTAAAACTTAATTTAATTTTGTTTTCGTGAAAATGAGTTTCCCTGAATGAAATATATTTAAATAATTGATCTGTTAGTTGAACAAAATTGTGGTGTTAAAACTGAAAAACGTCACATTTAGGAACATGAAGATGAAGATGTTTGATAGGAGGACCAGCAAACTGAGATGCTTGGCACTGTTGATGTTCCTCCTGTTCACACCCACCATCATTTTCACCAATTATTATTGTAGTAATAATTTTTGTTTTTGGCGGACCAACTACATAAGTTCCATTGTGGGATCAAGTACAAGTACCAGTCGTCATCACAACAACAATGAAACACTTTCTCTATTTTCTTCACTAATCGCAACTTCCTTACAACACCCACCTACCCCCATCTACCGAGTTTTTAAGAATTTATCGGAGAGCGAGGTAGTGAAACGTTTTGAAATTGATCAGAATAGAGATGTACTGATTTTCATTCACATTCAAAAAACCAGTGGTTCATCTTTCAATCACTACCTCATCAACCACACAAACATTAAAAACCCTTGCACGTGCACTACTCGGAGGAAGGTTTGTACGTGTCTTAGTTCTAAGAAGTACATCTGGCTATTCACTCGATTCTCCGTTGGATGGGTCTGTGGTCTGCATGCTGATTGGACAGAGCTGCATGCATGTGTCCCTAAAATCTTGGCCAAAACCGAGCACATAAAGAGGGAAAAAAAGTTAGTGAGCCAATTTTTTAAAAATTATCTTGTCAGTTCACTATGAAAATTTATTACAGTGCATGTAGAACAATTTTTTTCTAGTTATCATTTTTGTATGTTTGCAATAGAAATGAACATATATATAATTTGTTATTCATACTTACCCTCTCTATATCTATCTGTAATAAACAACTCAGTCAAATGTTATTAGTCATCTATATCTATAGTAAATACAATCAACAACAAGTGTGCAATTCATTCATATTCACATTATCCTGTGTCCCTTTGAATAGTTGATATCTTCTTCCTTTCACTGCTGTAATGATATTTTTATTTTATGAGAAGAAAAGTTGATAAAAATTAAAAAATTTTGTCCATTTTTTTTCTATGCATGAATTTCCTATTTAATCAGTTTTCATCAACAACACTGTGGTTATTTTATTATTTTATTACTATATTTATAGTCTATTTCTTTTTATTCACATGTGTATACTAAATAAATACATTTTTTGATGATGTCTTCTATGCACTATGCAGATGATGTTTTGTTATTTTTACAAAATAAATTTTTGATGGTGGTTTTACTCGCTGTAATGTTTTCACTCATTTTTAACCATTAAATTTAGCAAAACTTTGGTGATGATTGTGACGATTATGATGACTAGATGAGGACAATGAGGATGACGACGACGTTGACAATGATGCTAGCTGGATGAAAGATGACAAAGATAACATCACATCTGATGCAAACTTAAAAATGAACGTTTAACATGTTAACGTTTTAACTGTTAACGTTTTAACCTTTAACCTCCTCATTTTTAGCTGTAAAGCAATATGCAATGATGATAATTATATTAATTTAAACACTAACAATGATGATGATTAGGTTGGTAATGTCTAAAAGTCATTCAATGAGAAATTGAATTGCAGAAAATAAAAGTTGAATTAGGCGGAAAAAATAATGCAAAATTCATTTTATAAAATGGATTTTGCATTATTTTTTTTTTCTTCACATCACTTAACTCCACAGCATCTATTTAAATCATATCTTAATCATCCTCATCATCGTCATCGACACCATCATCATCATCGTCATTGTCGTCATCATTGTATTCATCTTCATCATCATCGTCGTTTTCTTTATTCCTATCGTCTTCATCATCATCATTGTTGCACTTATCATCACATCATCATCGTTATTACTACTGGCATCTTCCTTTTCATTTCAGACAGTCAGTCTGACAACAGTTAAATTATTTTTGTTCTAAAGTACTAACTTAATTTTAATTTTAAAAATTGCCTCAAACAAGTGTACTTGCTTGCTTACTTACGTACAAAACTTATATACACATACAACATACAAAATATCTACAGACTACTTTTTATGTAATTTGGTATTATGTATATGTATACAAATGTATGTGTGTATGTTTATGAGTAAATTTTTAGGTGTGTTTTTTCGGTTTTTAAACATTTTCCCATAGTTTAATTGCTTTAAGTGCTGTGTTGATTGTTGTTGCTTGGTATAATTTGTATCCACTGTTTTTTCCAAAGTTTTATATACTTTGGTTATACTTTGGTGAACCTAGTCTGATGCAGCATATTATATTACATACATACATATAATATAATATATATCTGCAGCGGTATTGTGTAATGCTAAAGCGCCTAGCACTGCTATTGCTATTGCACAGCAATGATCGCATTCGATTGCAAAGTGATCCCCTGCTTATCACGTGTATTTACATGCACAATGTGTTTGTATATTTGCATAGATGAAATTTGTATCCATGCATGTATTTATCTATATATGTGTATACATTTGTGTGTTAATATGTCTATGTGTGTGTATGTGTATGTATGTGTGTGTATACCATATACCATGTCATGCATTATACAATCTATGCAAAAATATAAAAAAAAATATGTTATCAAATACATTTTCCAATTGTCCTTAGATAGATTTCATATCAAATGAAGATTTTTATTTATTTTGCATTTCGACCTGACATCGATATCTTTCTTATTAATTTCTCTCTCTCTCTCTCTCTCTCTCTCTCTCTCTCTCTCTCTCTCTTTATTGATTTTTTCATTTTTGTTTATGTCGTTCTTTGTGATTTTTAAAATTTTATTTTATTACCACGGCGTTATTTTTAATTTATAACATTATAGTCTAAATAAATAAAAATAACTTTTAATTTTACTGAACTATACCATGAATACGGCATTGTTAAATACCATTTTACAAAACACCATTGTACATATAAAGCTTGTTATCACCGGCGTTTTTCATCATGGTAATGAAGACAACGATTTAATAATTAATATTAATAATGTATCTTTATTAAAGTTATATAGCCACTGATATAGCTTTTAACGTTCATATTAAAGCAAATAATTGTCAATTATAGCTATTTAATTTTATTGGGAGGATAAAAAAGTAATAAAATGCATTGTGTTGGCCTGTGCGTTCATGTTCATGTTCGTTTTCGCGATGAGTGTTCGCGTTCGTGTTTGCGTTCATGTTCATGTGTGCGTTCATGTTAATGTTTGCGTTTATGTTTATAGGAGCAGATGATGGATGTGGTGTTCACATTGTGACATGTTCATTCTTTTTCAGGCACTTCCCAGGTCAAATTATTACTTTAACAAGACATAGGGGTTAGCGCCAGTGAATTTATTTCTCAAAACAGAAATTATTTTTCACGTCTTTGAGATTTATTTGAATTGTTTTTTGTTTTTTTTTTAATTTCAGGGAATAAATAAATAAACAAATAAATGAAAAAAAATGGATGAAAAAAGATTATTTAAAACCATGCTGTGTCCACTTGTTTTTTCCTGTTCTCCAACTATTTACTGAACGTGATTTTTCTGATGAAAGTCCGAGCAAAGCTTTTGCCATGTGTGTGTTCGAGCAGAGAGATCATTGAGTTTAATTTTCAATCAACCCCATGAGCCTTCTTCTCTCTCAGTTTTTAATTCGGTGAAATTTAATTTGGTTAACCATGACAAATTAGTTTTATACATAGTTAAATTATAATTTAATTAATTTGATATCAAAAGAGTCTTTTCTAATTTAATTACTTTTTTTCATTACCAGAGTTTATGCCATCTTTATTTTTTTGAGTATTTTTGGTGACGAATTTCTTTTTTTACAATCCAATAGAAATTTGTCATTTTGAAAAAAAACCAAAATCTTAAAATCAATTCCCAGTATCAACTCAACGGCAGGCCTGACAAATAATTTGATTTCTAAGCAAACATTTGATATAATTCTCTCTGTCTCTCTCTCTCTCTCTTTCTTTTTCTCTCTCTCCTCTCTCTTTGTTTTATACAGAAATAAAATTGTGTTTTTTAATATTATTTTGTAAAAAATTAAATGTTAAGACCTGTTTTGGGTATTGTTACCCAATTAATATATTTCTAAAACATTAATTGTTTAGTTTTGTTATTAATATTTTATAACATTTAATATAGAAGTTACTTTATTTTCTATCCTATTTATTTGAAAATGACTTAGTTTTTGTAAAGTTAATTTCAAAATTAGATTTTTCCAAATTTGTTTCCTTTCACCGCCTAAAAACGCACGGCACACCTCAGGCTTAATAATAGATTTCTGTCACCATCGTCATCATCGTCGTTATAATCATCGTCATCGTTGTCGTCATCGTATTTAAATTTTTGATGATAGAAAAGATTACAAATATGGGCGTCGAAAATAGACATAGAAGGAATAAAGAATAAAAAAAATACACTAAACTACACTTCCTGTCATAATTTCTGTTATATTATTATTATTATTATTATTATTATTATTATTATTATTATTATTATTATTTATTCATCTTCACAAATTTTATCTTTGTGAAGATGAATAAATAATAATAAACTCACGCACACGCACGCACACATGCACGCACACGCACGCACAAGTTTTGTATGATGTTTGTTGATTAGTTGTCAATCACCAGCTTGTACTGCTGATGATGTTGAAATCTTTCTTGCTTCATACTACTAAAATGGTTAATCATTATTTTATCTTATATACTGTTGCCATGCCAAATATATCATTTATTTTCCTAGTTTGTAAAAAGATTTCGGTGAAATTTTTACCGAATCATATCGTGAAAGCGAGGTTTAGGATGTTAAATGTAATGTTGGTGTCAGTGTAGAAGGAGCGAATGACGACGATGATGAGAATGATGATGATGAGAATGAGAATGATGATGATGGTTTAAAATGTCGATAATATAACTTTTCCATACAATTGACTGCAATATTTCTATAACAAAAATTTTTTTTTTCAAACTTTTTTTCAAATGTAAAGATGGGCTTAAGAGTTTTTAAAGAAGAAGATTTAGGACATCAATCTTTCGTGGGTTCTCAATGTATAAATATGAATATGAACACGTACACAAACACTCGTCAGAAGACTCACTTAGACACACAACACACAACAACACATACACTCTCTCTTATACACACACACACACGCATGCACACACACACGCATGCACACGCACAAGCACGCGCGTGCATACATACACATAAAGGCAAATACACACATATATACATACACGTATACATACCTGCAAACACATACATATACGCACACAAACACATACACACACAAACTAAAACACATTCATAATACGCGAACACACACAGACACACACACGCGCACACACACACGCCTAATAATGGTTGATATTGACGAATTTAGTTGTAATGTTTATGAATGTCACTTGCTTCTTATCAAATTATTTCTTGATATGATTAATGACAGGATAGGATGCCATTTGTTTTTGCCAAAAGTATCATCATCATCTTATCACTTTTCTCATCATAATCGTCATCACCATCATCATTATAATCGTCTTTGTCATTATCAGCATCATCTTCTTCATCATTGTCATCATCAGCATCATCTTCTTCATCATTGTCATCATCAGCATCATCTTCTTCATCATTGTCATCATCAGCATTATCATCATTGTCATCGTCTGCATCATCATCGATCATATCTTCATCATCATCATTGTCGTCATCACCCTCATCGTCACCATCATCATTATCATCGTCGTCGTCGCAACCACCATAGTTGTTATTCGCAATTGTGATGATCATCGTCATTATTGAAATGTAGGAAATGAACTCCAGTGGTAGCAGCTGCAGTAGCAGCACGCAACTCTATTATAGCTGCTTCAAGGATGTTGCATTGTGGAACATCGTCAACATTATCATATCACCGTTTCTCGTGCCACCATCATCATCTTCGTCGTCATCATCATCATCATCTTCGTCGTCATCATCATCATCATCAGTCCTTTTTTGACATCACTAGAAAGCAGCTATATTTGAAAAAAGTTTTAATTTACTGATTTTTTAACTAAAAAATTTAAACGAAGGAGAAAAAATGGTAAAATATAAAAATTGAACGAACAAACAAACGAACGAATGAATGAACGAATGAACAAACAAATGAATGAATGAGCGAACGAATGAATGAATGAACGTAGCAAAAATACAATGAAATAATGAAGAAAGAAAAGTAAAATGAGAAAAATTCATTGATGATTGATGTGACCAGACGAAAAACTTACCAGAAAAACAATTACGTCTATTCATTATTTTTACTGCTGCTATAAGTCAACGCTAAATAATAGAAATAAAAAAAACAAACAAAACACTAACAACAATAATAATTATAGTATTAATAATAATAGATATTATTATTCCTATTCGTCTTATAATTATTGTTACTGTTGTTGTTGTTGTTGTTGTTGTTGTTGTTACTGTTGTTGTTGTTTCTAATATGTGCTAACAACAAAAATTTATTCATCGTATGTGCTGACAACAGATGCCATTTTAAGTGTATCAGATGACGTCATTGTAAGTGTATCAGATGACGTCATTGTAAGTGCATCACAATTCAAAGCACAATCATAAAGGTCTCGAACTAACTAACAACCAGGCAGCAAAAACTAAATTTCGCACTCTTAAAATAATAAGAAAAACAACGAAAGTAACAAATGAAAAAAACAAAAAGGTTACAAACATATATTTATATTCTAACATTACGTCATTAGTAAGTGTCTTGCTCTCTGTCATGAACAAATATGCCTACATATCGTTCTACATCGGTGACATAATGACTCTACCACCGGACCCGACCTACATACAAATGCCACGTCGTAAGCGCCAAGCGTTTGACAAACATTCTTTGAATTTCGGACAGGCAGTATTCGACACCAGGTCATTGCGCTTTAACAACAACGCTCGCGAGGCATGGTCTGCACGGCACTTCTACAACGTTATTAAAGTGATTGTGAACATTTCACTACGTATTTCTATAACTGTGTCTTTTTATCGTCATCTCGTGCTAGTTGCCAAAAGTGGGAAGAAAATTGTTTTTGTATCGTTGTTAAATTTATGAAAATGTTGTAAAAATTGAACTGCATTCCACTACAGCATTTCTTTTTTCCAATTTCTTTTTTTATTTTCTTTATTTCTACTTCTTCGTCTGCCCTTTTTCTTCCGTCTCTCTCTTTTCCCCTCTCTCTCTCTCGCTCTCTTTCTCTCTCCCTCTCTCCCACTCTTCTTCCTTAATTAGTATTTTGTATCGTTTGAAAATATTCCACTCAATATTTATACGATAACTTAGTTGTGGAAATAGATTCCTGTATAATCTCCTGCCTTAATCTCATCTATAAACTTCTTGGCTTTGTGGCATCCCAACAATCAATCAAATATTTTTTGGCACCGTTTTTTAGCTTCGATCTGACTGAACACACACGCACATGAACACACACTCAAGTACACATATAGATGTACACTACACACGCACACAAACATACACACACACACACACACACACACACAAGTACACATATAGATACACATACAACATCGACCATCAGATGCACTTCAAGTGTTTTCCCATTAAAAAATGTTTTACTGGCTTCAATGATTGATTGTTTGTTAGTTTTTCATAAAAATTTAGGCAAACTAATGAATCTCATATAAGCAAACATCGATGTGATCTGATATAGAGATGAACGAGGAATTCAACACGCACGCACGCACATACACACACAATCACATACCAAGGAAAATTAGATTCGAAAATTAGTTTCTCCTCACTGACAAAACCATTAGATGTTATTTTTAGTAATATTTTTTTATTTGTAATATTTTTTTGGCATTAGCTTATGATTCATTAGATCTTGAAATTTTTTAAACATGAAAACTTTGTTTAAATATTCACTTCGTAAACATGCGACACAATAACAAAGAAAAACTGAACTGTGAACCGACGCACACGCACACACGCACACACACACGCGCGCACACACGCACACGCACACACATGCACTCACACATATAATTATGAATCATCCTTTAAACTTGACAGCAAGCAATAATTAACTCAATCTGGATGTGATGTGTGCCATTCAAAGAAGTAACTCTTTCTACTTGTTAATTTTTAAACTATTCATGTATATATAATACATATACATGGATAGACTGTAGTGTGTGTGGTGTGTGTGTGTGTGTTGTGTGCACTGTTGTCTGAATGAATTGCAAAATGTACTTGAAGCTATTAGCTAAGCCTTAGCAAATTGCTCTATCAATCTTCTCTCAACCTGATTCCGTGGTCTATTGGAGAAGAGTTAGGTATTGTTGGTCAGACAGGGGATGTTAATTTATCTAACTTCTACTTCTTCCTCTTTCGGTCCTTGTTTCTGAACTTTTGTTTCTTCATTCATTTCTTCATTTCATCCTTTTATTGATTATTTATCCAGTTTTTTCTTTTACCTATTTGTCACTTTAGTTCATTTTTTTCATTCATTCATTCGTTCATTCATCCGTCCATCCATCCATCCATCCATCCATCCATCCATCCATCCATCCATCCATCCATCCATCCATCCATCCATCCATCCATCCATCCATCCATCCATCCATCCATCCATTCATTCCATTCTTTCCAACTGAAGTCCTTGTTGTCAACATCATCTTCTGATCTTGCTACAATAATTTCCCACGGCACGTGATCCTAATTTTTTTTTATATTTTTGAAGAGTCTTTTATTACTTTTTCGGTTTTTTTTTTTCGTTTGCACAATAATCCATCTGACCGTACAACAAAACCACGACCTTCTGACTGTACGAAATAAATGTTCCTATATGAATCATCAACCGTACTGTTTCAATTGATTTTTTAATAAATTAACAAATATACATTTGTACATAAAAATTAACATCTTTAAACACTTCACGATTGAAAGCATGAAATTCCAAAGAAAATTCTTATTTAGTTAATTTTAGTCATTTTTTATTTTGTTCAATAAACTTTCTAATGTAAATGTTTTCTATTCTTTTCGATAGATAGATGGAGAGAGGTAGATTAGATAGGATAGATAGATAGATAGATAGATAGATAGATAGAGAGAGAGAGAGAGAGAGAGAGAGAGAGAGAGAGAGAGAGAGAGAGAGAGAGAGAGAGAAATGGTGAAGGGACCGAAATAGATATAATAAAGCTCCCGTATGATTTCAAAAGTCGGAAATGTTAGTTTTGTTTCTTCTGATTTTGAAATTCAAGTCATAAATGGATCCCTCCTAGAAATTTCTACCTATTTGTTTAACTTTCCTTGTAATTAATTATGTAACCTTCCATCAGTTACGAGCTAAATAATTTAATACGTATTTAGTGACGTTATTTTTAATTTTATTTCAGCCACTACCTAGCAACAAAGTGTTAATTAGTAACATACAAGTGTACTTGTGTACTGCAAAAGTTCGTAAATAACTTAGTTGATGTTTAACACCTCGTATCTGCGTTATCTCTTAACAACGTGTGTGTTTTCTGATTACATGGTGGTTGGCGCATTTAAATAGGCATATTAATCGAACACACAATAACACATACATACGCACAGAAACACACACACACACATGTGGAAACACACAGACACGTTCACACACACAACGCACATGCACACACACACATACACACACACTCACACACACAACTACACCTGCAATAAACAACGTTTATCTTCACCAAGCCTTGAAAAGATATGCAATTTAAATTGCGTAATAAATTTCATATTATTTTTTCTTCTGGATCTTTCTGTAAGTACCTCCAAGCAAGCAAAGCACACGTAAACATCTTATTAAACGAATACACATTCAATATAGACGACAAATGCAAGCCCGTCTGATAGTGCAACATGAAGAGATGTACGCACCTTCATACGTAAGACACTTAAATAATGATAGAAGAACATGCAAGAAATGCACCACCGCGTATCTTTACTATCATTTCACGTTAGTTATCTGTTGCATAAAACTGGCAAAGCGTCATTTAACGACAGCTTTATAGTCGCCTCCAGTTCTGTCTCTATCGTTATGTTAAGGGCCTTAAAAGTATATCAACATTTGTTTATATATTTTTTAGCATTATGTTTAGAGGATATGATTTCCTGTGTCATATATGCTACACACATATTTGCGTAACATTACAATTAATTTATTTTACACCAGTGAGCTTTACAAATATCGACCTACGTATGTAATTTTGATCATTTGGTCTGTTTTTGAGAGCTTTACAAATATCAATGTACGTACTTGTGATAATTTAGTCTGCATTGAATTGTAAGGCCGGATCTTTTCATTTGTTTGGTTTATTCAGCTGTGCTTGCTTATATCATTTCGTTATATACCATGTCTGTAGGCTATTACATCATTACATCCGATGAAATTTGAGAACTAAAAGTACAAGTTTGACGGGCAAATATTGTGAAGAATTTGTGGGTTGATTGTTATCTATCATTTTGGTTCTGTTTTTTTCGACTTTTGTTACATCCGATGTCAATCAACTTGTCCATCAACACATGCGTATAGAGGTATTTCTTCATGTATATATATGTATATGTATATGTATATGTATATGTATATATATATATATATATATATATATATATATATATATATATATATTCGCTATCTACAAAGTCACATGTACAGAGTACACACTGTATATATACCGTTCGTGTGTGTGTATCTACCTGTACGGTTCATACGTACTGCGTGTTGGATCAATCGTTTTTTTTCTTCATTTATAGACACAAGGTTGTCAAGTTTCTTCTGACTGATGAATGTCCTAAAACAAATATATCGGTTATATATACGAAATACATAAATTTGCACGCACATGCACGTATATACTGTTACTTTACTGTACACTGTACCGCTTACAAATTTCCTTTTTTGTGTGACCGGAGTAGCCATCTAGCTAGACGGAACTAATTATGCTACATTTTAAATTCTATTATGATATTATTTTTCATGCAATATTTTTATTCATTTGTTTTTTTTCTCTGTGCGAGTTTTTCCGTGAAAAATCGGTAATGAGATTTCAAAGGAAAACGTTTAAATTTTTCATTGCGTTAAAAATTTTTAATTTTCAGTGAAAAGTTTTTTTTACCATACTTTACTAAACTTTTTACTTTACAATTTTTTCTATGTGCTCATTTTTTGTTGCCTTATTTTCTTATTTAATTATTGACGTCCGGCGAGTTGGCGTTTTTGTAAATTCTGTTTCAATTTTTTTATTTTTAAAAATATTATTTGCTTTGAGTTTTATTTAAAATAAGACTATATTTTTTTAGGAAATATATAGCTGTTTTTTTTATAGTTTTTCGTTTTTGTTACTTTTAATAATGTTTTTGCTAACTTTTTAGAAAATTTTATTTGAATTTATGCTTCGAAATTATTTATTCCAAAATAAAATTTTCAATTGAAAAGTTTTCACTAATTTATCTTAATTAGTTTCATCCATCTTTACTTGTTTGGGTTTTTTCGTCCGCTGTAAAAAAAAGTCTGGTTATAATATATTCTATGAATTTCAAATTGTTTTCCCTCACTTAACACTTATCCCCATCAAAACTACCATATATTTTAGTTATTATAACTATTTTTCTTATGGCAATTATTAACCTAATTAATTATTATTACCTCAATTACCGTTAAATTCATCATTACTCATTCATTCTTCCCGCCGACTTTTAATTATTTTTTCGACCACTGATGACATAATTTACGCTTGAAACTGCCTGCCACGAGAATTGAAGGACACGCATAACGTCTTCTTCACCAAGTCATTGCTTATTATACTTCTACACTCAACCAGCTCACGCTTTTTATCCTGTCTTCCATCTGTCCTTGGGTTTTTTTTTGTTTTTTGTTTGTATTTGTGTTTTTTTTCTTTTTGCGACTCATATACGTCCGCCCTCTATGTTTACATTACATTCATGCTGTATTATAGTTCGTGTTTGAGTACGCAAAGTATTATTATTATTATAGGCGTTTTTTCGTGTGATACTATTTTATTATTCTATCTGAAATGGATACTTTTTTTTATTTAATTTTTCTTCTTCTTCAAATTTTAGTGTGGCCAATTTGTTACACCGTTTGATGCGTTAATGAATAATAAATTATTAGAATTGCTGCTTTTGGTTGTTCACGCTGGTGTAAATTGAGTTTTTTTTAACATAAAAAAAGAAAAAACATAATTTTTTAAAATGATAGCGTTTTTTTGTTACCTAGCCATTAACTGTTCATCTTGCAACTTTTTTCTACTGAATTCTTTTATTTGTTACCGCTTGTTTTCATTTTGTAAGAAGTTTAAACATCTTTGTGTCTCTATACTATGTTAGTATTAATACTTGAAACACTTTTGTACATGAAAATATTCTTATTTTTTTTGTTGTGTTTTATTGTTTTTTTTATTTGTTTTTATCCATTTTTTTTATTTCGTTTTTCGTTTTAGTGTATTTTTGTTTTGTCTTGATGAAATGTATCAATTTCATAGCGGCGTATTAGGCTTAATTAGCATTTGTTTGCATCTTTGATGCTCGCACGCACATGCATTTGTATTGTTCGTACACTTGCACGCACACACAGACACAGACACAGACACACACACACATGTACACGTTCGTTCGTGTTCCATGTTCCTTCTCAAATCCCGGGTTTCTTGTTTCTTTTCTTGTTTATTTGCTTATCATTGAAACAGCGTTCAAGTTGTAAAAAGAGTTTTTTTTTCAAATTTGAAAGGACCTTTTATGTTTTTTACAACTTTTATTTGTTTTTTTACAACTCTAATATTTTTTTAGTCTGAATAATTTTTAATTTATTTTTATTTTTTTGTGAAAATTGGTTTCATTTTATCTTCAACTATAGTTTCCTTTTCATTTAATTAAAAACAAACAACTTCTCTACTTTTGAAACGTTTTTTGGGTATTCATAAACGACCTCATTGGATTATAAATAATTTTAATTGTTCCTAAATGAGAAACATTAACACAAACAACCTTCGGAATTCAAAACATGCGATTTCGTCAAACGTTATTCGCATTCACTTCTCTCTCTCTCTCTCTCTTCTCTCTCTCTCTCTCTCTCTCTTCTCTCTCTCTCTCTCTTTCTCTCTTCTTTTAACTCTTTTTTCCATTTCGCCAATCTTTCGTGCTTAAGCATACATTTAAGTGATGATGCATATACTCGCGTCACCATTATAACAACAGCACAAGACAAACTTAACAAACTTAAACCTGACAAGGCAATAACGATATCAACAAATGGCATCACAGACCCCATCACATTAAATTACGTGACATTATGTCACGTCACATCACATTACATTACTTTTATTATATACATTATACACATATATACATTATACGTTATGCTACATTACATTATATTACATTACTTTTACATTACATTATCATATGTATCTACGTGTAGGGTGTAAACGAATTCATCTTGGTGGTTTAAGTTGTTGATGTTATGATATTCTGTTTCTTACTTAGACGCACTCTTTACGAGTTTCTTTTTGTATGTATTTATTTATTTTGTTTGTATTTTTAATTATCATTTATTTTTCTTTGTTTCTTTTTCCTTTGGTGTTCTTTTCCTTTGTCGGCTTTCCATAAAGACTTGATAATTATTATCAAGTTTGTTTTTTATTGCATATTACCTTTATTGTCTTCATTGTGGTTAATCATTCTTATCGTAAATAACTTTTTATGTTACAATAATAGGTTGTATATTGATTATTTTATGTATTTGTACACGATTTTTTGTGTGTTTGTTTGTGTGAGTGTGGTGTGTGTGTGTGTGTGTGTGTGTGTGTGTGCGTTTGATTTTTTCCCATTTTATATTTGTTTTATTGGCATCAGTAATTATTTATCGCTATAGGTGGCAGAAGTATAACAATGTTTTTCTGACGTTAACATCTTCCTCTGATTATTTTCATAGGCTTGCTTGTCAGCTCTTGAAAAGATCTTTTTTCCTATATGCTGTTGCATTCTTTCTAAAAGTGTAAATGTGATGTGTGTGAATGTGTGTGTGTGTATCTCTGTGTGTGTGTATTTGTGTGTGTGTGTGTATGTGTATGTGTGTGTGCATGTGTGTGTGTGCATGTGTGGGATATGTGTGATAAGGTAGCATGTGTGTGAAGCGAAACGTTAATCATTAATACAAAATTTTTTCTAGTAATATAATTTTTATCATGATCAGTATTATAAATATAATTATTTTTTTTCATCGTAACAATTCTACATGAAAGATGGTAAATGTACTTTTAGTGTAAAATATTTAATACCCGGTAAATAATTTATTTGAATTTTTGTGATGAAAAATAAACAAAATAAAATGATTTACCACCATTAAATAAATTGTTTCCCGGTATTTATTTATTTTTCATTCTAGCGTTAAGTTTATGCTCTTTCAGATTTTCGTTCGTTTATGTGTGTGTGTGTGTGTGTGTGTGTGTGTGTGTATGTGTTTGAGAGATGTATTGTCTCTCTCTCTCTCTCTCTCTCTCTCGCTCCTTCTCGTTTTCTTTCTCTTTTTTCTTTTTGCTTTTTTTCTCTTCCCCTTTTTTCTCACTCTCATTCCCTTTCTTTGTTTCTCTGTCTGTCTGTCTTTCTCTCTCTCTTTCTCTCTTTCTCTCACTCTCTCTCATTCTCTTTCACTCTCTTTCACTCTATCTCTTTCTTTCTCTCTCTGTTTTAAACAGATGCATAATTCAAGCATATAAATAAAAAAGTATAGAAGAACAAGCAAATGCAAACACTATACATCAATTGATGCTTACACGTGTTAAATAATTTATAGCCGTTGGTTCATACTGTTTTCGCGGCTTTCTTTTATTTCACAACGTTGTTTTGCATTTTCATATCTGAATTGTATGAATATACTTCTTATTGCCTCTTTCTCTCTCTCTTTCTCTCTCTCTCTCTCTCTCTCTCTCTCTCACTTACATTTTCCCTTTCTATATTCAACTTTTTTATCTGTAATTTTGTGTCGTGTGTGTGTGTGCGTGCGTGTGTGCGTGTGTATTAGAGC
>NW_008703718.1:4080237-4102737 GCF_000326865.2 Helobdella robusta | reverse complement strand
ATGTACGTTTGTTTGTTTGTTTGTTTTTTGTACGTATGAATGTATGTATGTATGTTTGTGTGCATGCGTGCGTGCGTGTGGCGTGTGTGTTTTTTTTACATTAGTGTTAGTGTAGGCGTGAAGAATAGCGCTTGAATAATTGTTCTTATTTAGTAAACTGAAAGCAAGGGAGGCAGCCAGGCATTCATCAACTTGTGCTTTCTAACAAGGCAGTCCCCTCTCCTTATTTATACTGTCATTTCCTATCTATCTTTTAAAAAATAATTGTCTTTTTTATTTTTATTCGTTTGCTTGGTTTTTGTTTTTTAATTAAAGCTGCGTTATTTTTTTTGTGCGATATATTTCAAATCTTATTCACTTAATTCCTTTCCATTTAATGAAATCATTCCTGGATGAATTTGAATTCATTCATCCGTTAATTGATTCGATCAATCAATCAGTCAGTTATTTTTCCATTCATCCATGCAATCGTTCGTTCATTTATTCTGACTTTTATTCTGACTTTTATGCGTTCGTTCCTTAGTTTATTTTCATACGTGTTCATTTATTCATTCATTCGAATTTATTCATTCACTCATTTGTTCGTTCATTCATTCATTCATTTTCACTTATTTATTCATTCATTCACTCATTCTTTCATTAACTATCCTTCATAAAATCATTTCAAAAGTTTGCATGGCATGGGCTGGGCATTTGGCCTAGGGTTTGAAGAAATTATTTTACCGGCTTTTGTATGCTTGTGTGCTTGCGTGCATGTGCGTGAGTGTGTGCGTGCGTGTGTACGTGTATGTGTGCGTGTATGTGTGCGTGTGTGCATATGAAAGCATCAAAATGACAATTACATCAGCCATCCACATTATCAACTGAACAAAACTTCGCAAACGGTCAGCTAGCAGCAAAGTAAAAATAGCACTAAAAAAATTAATATTGTAATGGATGTCGGCAGCCTCTTTCCATCCAACATTAATTACATTAATTACATCACCAACCTAACAGCGTTAAGGAGTTGAACAACATTAACGGCAGCATTAACAATGACATTAACGTCAACATCATCAACGACATTAACAATTTCAATGCCTCTCATTTTATTCCTCTTCTTCCAGCCGCATGACATTTTCAGGCACGCACGCACGCACACACACACACACACACAGAGTCACATTCACACGCTGAGGCTTAAAGATATTTATGCATGTACATGGATAAATGTATATAACAAACAAACAGACAAACATACATACTATACATATATACAAACGTGATTTTAATACTTTTGCATCAGTGCCTGCATACACACAAACAATCACGTGCACTCGCACACACAAACACACGCACATACAAACACGCGCGCGCACACACAGAGAACGTCCATAGAAGCACACATGCACATTTACAAATTTGTTTGATTCAATTGCCTATCTTCTGCATGGGACTGTTAAATGGAGTTAACATTAATTTACTGGAGATGGGAGGAACTCTTAAAATACATGCAAATAGCTTTTGCTCAGATGTCTACGTTGTTTATGTTGTTGTTGTTGTTGTTGTTGCTGTAAAGTTGTTGTTGTCATGTTTTTGTTGTTTTAAGGTCATGTTGTTGTCATCTCATTTTTGTCGTTTTTTTATTGTTTATTCTAGTTGTTAATGTTATTGTGGTCATGGTTTTTGTTGGGTTAGGGTTGTTTTTTATTGTTTTTTTGTTGTTTTCACACACACACACACACAAACACACACACAACACACATACATACACAACACACATACTCACAAGACACACACTAAACAACACACACATCACACATAATAATGACATGTTAGTGCAGAGTGTAACAATGAAAGATTCACGTGTTGTTAATTGTATAATTAATATAATTGTATAATTAATATAAGTGCACCAACAAACGAATAATTAAAAATAACTGCATTTCATTCACTTCAAGATAAAGTAGAGTAAATGGTATGAGTGCATGCTTTGCTTTTTTGTTGTTAATGCATACTGACGGGATTCGAATGCTTATAGTTCCTCAATCTGTTAATCTGTTTATATTATGTAGCTCTTTACGTAACACAGTTATGTTATATGAAATGTTATTTAGCATATTATATGTAATGTTATATTATGTTATTTATATTTATTTATTTATATTTACTTTACATTACGCAATAAATAATACAACTCAACATACAACTCGCATCCCCAGTTATTTACGCCTTAAACTGGCTGGTTGGATGAGTTTTTATTTACGACACTCAATGATGATGTTTTTTATGTCTGTTAGATGGGCCTTTAATGTCTCTGCGATATATTCATGCTAATTTTGCGTGTGTGTGTCTGTTTGTGTGTGTGTTTGTTTGTGTGTGTTTGTTTGTGTGTGCGTGCGTGTAATTTTAAGTTTGTGTGCGTGTTATGAATGTGATTATTGTGACCTAATTTACAATTTTTCGTAGTTGCAGTTATGGTAGTAGTAATACTAGTATAAGTAGTAGTAGTAGTAGTAGTAGTAGTAGTAGTAGTAGTAGTAGTAGTAGTAGTAGTAGTAGTAGTAGTAGTAGTAGTAGTAGTAGTAGTAGCAGCAGTAGTAGTAGTGGCAGTAGTAGTGGCAGTAGTAGTGGCTGTAGCATTAATAATTGTTTATATTGTAAGACTCATAATATAATAATAATAATAATAATAATAATAATAATAATAATAATAATAATAGTATTCTTTCGTTTACAGAAGTATGACGTTACAAGATGAGTAAGATGACGTATGTGTACGATGATGATGATGATGATGATGATGATGATGATGATGATGATGATGATGATGGTGGTGAGGTTGATGAAGATGATGATAATGATGATGACGATGATGGTAATAACATCCATCGATGTTTTATTTACTGCAACTCTTTACTCTATGGCACGTTTATAAATAAATACACACACTTTCTTACTTTTTATTATACACACTCACATACATTAACAAACATACACACACATACAAAGGCATACAGACAAACGCACACACATACACGCACGCACGCACGTACGCAGATATTTGTAACATACACACACATACACACACACATGCAAAAGTATACAGACACACGCACACACGCACGCACAAACTTGTAACATATACACAAATACACACACACATACAAAGGCATACAGACACACGCACACACACACGCACATACACACACGCACACAATTGTAGAAAGTCTAAGAGGAAATGAAAGTGACATGTGATGATATATTTATTAACAATTATTAAAATTATTATCCTTATTAATAATGTAGAGATGTTTGTAAAATCACTGAACATTTAATAAATTATATAAGAAATGTATTTACATCATGAAATTTATGTTCTCTATCTATAAACAATTTCTGTTGATATTTTTAATGCGATTATAATTATCTATGAAACATTATTTTTTAGTTAACTACATTTTGTTTTATTATCTGTTATTAACATACTAACAACTAACAATATTTGATATTAACCTACTAACAACTAACATACTAACAACTAACAATATTTGATATTAATCACAAAACTCTGAACATATTTGTCTAGGTGGCTGTGCTAGATGAGCCCATTAGGGGCTCGATCACATTCATCCTGTCTCTTATTTATTATCTTTAATTTTGGGGAGCAAATAAATTTCGTTTCGTTTATGAATTGTATGTATCCAACTAGTGCCCGTTCACTTAGCTAACCTTCCACCGGTTGTGATTAATAACTTCTCACAATATTTTTCACATTTTGAACTTGAAGAAAAATAAAATAAAACTTGAATATGACTGAATAAAAGAAAGACAAACTAAATGAAAACAAATGCATGAATGAATAAGTGAGTGAATGGATGAATGAATGAATGAATGAATAAGTGAATGACTAAGTGAGTGAATGAAAACGTGGGTGAGTGGGTGAGTAAGTATGTGCGTGAGTGAGTGAGTGCGTCCGTGTGTGAGTGAGTGATTGAGTGAGTGAGTGAGTGAGTAAATGAGTGAGTAAATGAGTGAGTAAGAGAGTGAGTGAGAGAAACAAAGATATATACTAGACTTGTAAATTCTTTTAACTGCTCTTCGTCTTGGGACATGTACACTAGCGCGTTATTATCATTATGACTCTCCCTCTCCTTCCATTCTCGAGTATGCTTCTTTGTTTTTATATTTATTTACTTTTATTTGTTTGTAATTTTGTCCGCCTGCGTGTGTTTGCTTTTCTAGAAGGGTTTGTATGTATGTATTCAATCGTAACGTTTGTATTGGCCTATGTTTGCATTTGAAAGTTAACCTTGCGTATGGTTATACGTTTTGTGTGGTTATATCGTATTGTATGGTGTGTTTGTGTTTTTCTTTTTCGCGTGTGTGTTTGTGTGTGTGTGTTTGTTTGTTTTAGTGTTTGTTTGTTTTAGTGTGTGTTTGTCTTTCTGCACATGTTTAATGTTAAGTTATCTCTACTTAATTCTAACATTCTTGTCTCACTTTTATGGCTCTGTAATGCTTTTTTATTGTTATCATCACAAGCAAATGGTGAATTATGTATATTATCTTAAGAATTTTTACTCATTTCTTGCCACTTCTATGTCCCATCACCACCATTTTACCGTTTTTATATGGTGAAGTTTATTTTACACAAATAATTTTCATCTAGTTTTGTGTGTCTTTTCACTTACGTTCATAATTTTTTCTTTGTCAAAATGTTATTTGTTCATTAATTTATTAGCTATGGCATTTATTTTTCGTGTTATTTTGCATTTTCAACCTTATCCAGTTTTTCAGTTTTTTGTGCTGTCTAATGTATCTATTGCATCCAATACATCTAATTATGTATCTAAATATATATTCTATCCGATATGTCTTATATTCGTTATCTTCAATCAAAATCCAAAATCCTATTCAAATTCAAACTTCAATTCAAAATCCTATCAAAATATATCCATTTAATCCATTTAATATGTTTAATTGAATATTATTTACAATATATTTATTTAAAATCCAACCAATTAACCCTTATATCCAATGTATCATACACCAAATTAACATATATCTAATTAGCTATCAATTAATTAATTTATTGTTCTGGATAAAAGTTTAATCCATTTACTGGGATTGTTGATCCCTGTCCGTGTTTTAGGAGCAACAAAGAGAGAGAAATGTTAGATTTATTGCTCCCATCCCATTCCACGTTTTACTTGCATCTTCTCCATCTTTTTTAGTTTCTCGGATTGTTTTTTTTGTTATTATTTTTTTCGTTTTTGTTGTTTGTGTTATATATGATTTCTTTTGTTCTGGAGGTAATTATTTTTTGGAATTTAATTTTTTACGTTGGGTTGTTCTGCTTGCTATTACTGATTCTTCAGTTCTTTATTTACTATTTGTTGGATGGTGAGCTTGGTTCTCGAGTTCATTTTTTGGGAAAGTTTTTATTTAAATGATATTTTGCTTAATACAATTTTTTATAATGGTTTTATTTGAATGTTTTTTCATTGAAATAAAACACTGTACTTTTAATTTTCTTTTCGCATATGTTTTTTTTGTGTTTGTTTTAGCGTGTTTGTGTGTGTGTAGGTTTCTGCATTTTTCTCATTACGGATGCAGGCAATTTACGACTTGGATGCTCAAATGTTCAATTTTAATTTTTAGAAAGCGAAAATGAGTTGAATTTTTCAAGGAGTTTTGTGTGTTGTGTGCGCATGAATTTAAAATGTTTTTATTTTTTATTTTCGTGTTCTGCCAGTCATTTTTAACGTACCTTGTTCGCTTTTTGTGGGTATGTTTTAGTTCTCATTT
Organism: Helobdella robusta; assembly: GCF_000326865.2. Classification (NCBI taxonomy): domain Eukaryota; kingdom Metazoa; phylum Annelida; class Clitellata; order Rhynchobdellida; family Glossiphoniidae; genus Helobdella; species Helobdella robusta. Next base: position 4,096,947 of record NW_008703718.1, on the reverse strand, counting down.
TACAGTAATTTTTATAAACTTTTTTTGATGAATTAAATTCAGTTTTTTGATTATCTTTCTTATTTAAAGATTGAACATCCATCTAGCGCTTAAATGAATTATTTAAAGTATGTATTCTTGTTAATAAAGTTCCTCGGTCATCAATCAATGCAGATCATTTGAAACACTTACAAATTTTTTTAGAAGTTATTAAATTTGATTTTTTTAATTTTTAGCTGTAAATATAAAAACTGAAAATATTTTATACTTTTCAATTATTTTTCATTTTTTTTTATATAAAACATCATGTCATAATTTTTATCGATATTAAACAATTCTTCCGTTAGGAGATTTGACCTCTGCCCTTTCACCCAATCAATGCTAGGTCACATTTTTATGCGCACTTTCCAATGTTTTTCTTACATTATTAGATTTAATTTTGAACTGGCAATCATATTTGTTGTTCTGCCACATTTATTTATGTGCCAGTTTTATTGTGTTGTGAACGTTTAGAGAACATAACAGCCAGCCAGCCAGCCGCCCATTGCATTTCATGACCACAAACTGTTAGCTAATTGCATCTTTGATTTACTATTCCTGCTTCGTTGACTTTCATACTGCAACTCCACTGCTGAACTTTTTTTACTTTTTTTTTCTTATTTTTCGTTTTTGTTTTGTTTGTACGCAAAAAACTTAGCAGAGGTCTTTGTTTTTCTTCTCTCATTGTCCTACTATAATTGAATTTTTACTTTTGTTTTTGGTTTTAGAATTGGGTTAATGCTTGCCTGCCTTTTGCATTTTGTATAATTTTTATATTCTTAATTTCCCTAGTTGCAAACATTTTTTGTTCGTTATTTACTCTACATTAGAAATATTCTTTAGTCATTTTGTTCTTCTTTCTTTCATTTTTCATTTCTTTCTTTTACATTCTCCTATTTTTTTTATCTTTTTTTCTTAAACTATTTAAATCTCTTTTTCGCGTTCTTCATTTTAATCTCTGTCTGACTTTGTTTCTCTCTCTCTCTCTCTCTCTTTCTCTCTCTTTCTCTTTCTCTCTCTCTCTCTTTCTATCTCTAATTTTCTCCGAAATCGTTTCATAATACGATTTAGTTCTCCTATTTATTCAATGCTTTTATTCATCCGACAGTTCCACTTTCCATTCATCATTTGGCTTGGTTCGCCAGTTCTGTCACTCGCTGGCGTTTCCATCGTTCATTCATTCATCCATTCATTCATTCATTCATTTATTCATTCATTCATTCATTCATTCATTCATTCATTCATTCATTCACTCATTAATTTTTCACTCATTTATACGTGTCTTCCTTTAATAAGTCTTCTTCCGTTTATGCATACGATAGTTAATTGATTAATTAATTAATTAAGTATTAATAGTGATGATGAATTTGATAGTGAATTAGTGATATGATACTAATGATGATACAGAAGATAGTAAGGATACAGATGATAGTGAGATGCAAATGATGATTTAGATGATAGCCTATGTGCATTCATGCGATGATTATCCTTCCTGATGTTAATTCAGGACGCATGGTTTGTGGCCAACGTGTTTTATAATGACTGACAATTTATGGCTAGGATTAGTCCAAACTAATCTTACTAAATTACACCTACTTATGTATATTTCCTTCTCTTTTTCCTCTTTCTTTCTCTCTCTTTATCCTCTCTCTTTTTCCTTTCTCTCTCTCTCTTTCTCTCTCTCTCTCTCTCTCTCTGCTCCTTAATCTTTCTCTTTGTTTTTGTGTGTATTTCTCTGCCTATTGGCTTGCCAGTTTGTTTATCTTTCTGTAAATCTGTGTATGTTTATTATTTGTATTTTTTTTATTTCTTACTATTTTATCAGTTTTCCCATGAATAAGAATCTAGTCTTGATGGTCTTTTTTAAGTTTTAACAACTTTAGTCATCTTGTATAGTTTAATCCTTAGCAATTTTTTCACTTAACCTCGTGTTATTAATTCATCGAAGTTATTTTTAGTATAAACGACGATAATATTTCTACTACTTTTTATTAAATATTATTTTCGTTTTAAATTATACTTAACTTTTGCCGCGTTTTTTATATTATTATCTTGATGAGACGTGATCTCTCTGCTGATGATGAATTAGATTAGATGACTTCAGTGATAGGAAACTTGATCTTGATATTGCAAATTACAGCTGTTTGTAACATTTTCATGCTTGCTACATTAACATAACTCTAACGCTTTCCACCGAACATTTATGCAAGATATACCACATTCACAACTCGACTCCGCATACGAAAAAGTAACGAAATCTAACGGTAACTCAACATCACAAAATGTATTTATATACTTGTTCTATCTTTCACCCCGCACTTTGCACGCCTTCTCATTAACTTCTGTTAATTTCTACACTCATACTTTGACATAAATCCTTCACTTGGTTATCAAATATTTGTTACAATGAAGAACAAATCTTGATTAAATGTTGTTTGTTCTCGAATTTTAATTTTCACCCTTAAGTTTGATCCGCCAACTACCAAGTAACATATTAGTAAGTCAAGTTTTTTAAATTTAATTTAAATCAACTACAAAGTATTGCTTGAATAAACACTGAAGAAAATAGAAATATGTTTTTGGCAATAAATATGTCTATAAACATTACAAGCAATTTAATATTCATTCACCCTCCAGTTTTATTACGTCATCTTAACATGTAGCTTTTTGTCAATTTAAATGGATATCTTTCGCTTTTAATGTTGCCACTGATAAGGTTAGCATCACACTCATTCCACCAATCAACGTGAATTGGAAGTGTGCTAAGGCATACTTCTCTTTTTTATTGTTCTTTTCATCTGGTTTTACTGGTGGGACCATTTGATCTGTTAAAATGAACTTTGTTTTAAAGGATTGTTGAAATAATTTTTTGTTGGAATAAAGTTCTTTTGGTAATGTGATTATAGTAAAATAAAATAATGTTGTTTATTTGGACTATCATGACCTGTCATGCAGATAACACTATCCTTCCCAGCTTCTGGGTCCCACTTGTTTGACACATACCAACTGAATGCGCTACTTCCTGCCTGGAAATATGCATAATTTTTTTCTCCTGATATGGCCGTGTATTCCGACAATGTACTCCATGTCATCGATTTGGCTAAGAATTAAAATTAAATTTGAAAAAAATATTTCATTATTGCATACGATTGTATATTTTCGTTTTGTTTTAAAATTACAAAAAACTTTACCATTGTGTTTCCATGCCCACACATCTCTCGTAGAACCGACCCAGAATGATTTGAAATCCGGGAGAGCAAATAACTCAACGTCGTTGAAATAGCTTACTGGAAAAACTTCGTCAAACACTACCAAATTCGCTTTTTCTTCTGCACATAAACTCTGCCCCTCGTACCAAGAAAGGACTGCATGGAATACAAAAAGACATTGATCATCATAGATAGTTGTGTAAGCTATATCATCTGGCCTATCATTAAGGAATCTAACTGCGTTGTCTGAAACGCGCTGGACAACAGTGTTCCAATCTTCTCTTGATAACCCGTAAGCAGTCAAATTATCATCGGATATCAAAAATGGGTTATTTCTTACAGCTTCTTCAGGAATTATATTTTCTATTATGGTTTTCAAAGAATTCTTAATATTTAGTCCTAAAATTTTCCGGTCTTTTATTACTGCAAATTTTTCAAAAAAATCACCATAAACGCGTTTCACTAAATTAGCTTTATTTATATAATGTTTTTTTAACACTTTATCAAATTTTTTAAATATTTCCTTAACCTTGCCAAATTGAGTTTCTGTTACATTGTAACCCAACTTTACGACATCTTGCAAAGTTATTGTATCAACATTTTCCACAGCAGCATATACTTGACCAATCTTTTTAAAAGACAAATCTTTTGTTGTAGCTAAAAAATCTTGCTTACCAACTAAAATTGATTTCCAATCTAAAATTTTGCCATTTTTCAAATGACCGATAAAAGCGTTTACATTGATCAACCCGCTTTTTATTCCTGAGGTTAAATTTTCAAAAGCTGTTTTATAATCTTTAAATTTTGCTTCTGATAAGTTCAGCTTTCTCATGTGTTCTTCGGTGAAATTTAATATATTTCTTCGATCTTTCAGTATGTGCTCTCCGATTATCTGGAAATCTAAATTTTTAAAATGTTCCAAAACCTCTTTGTTTATCAAGTCATCCCATTGCTTTCTTAAAAGAGGAGAAAGAACTTCCTGAATTTTCATGCATATTTTATTCACAATGGCTCTTAAACCTTCGTGACCAACTATTTTTTTAATTTCTGGATATGTTTTAGTTTCATAGACTTTCATGTCCGCGGCGGTTACACCTACATCTTTTTCATCTAGATTTGATATTTGCTTTGGGTCTATTAACAGGTCGATGAATCTGCAAATACTTCGCATATTTACAGTTTTCATCCAGGTTAACAATGTGTATGTACTATTTTTAAAGTGATCTCCAAACTTGGCAGGAAAGGTGATATGATGACTAACCCCATTTTCTTTATTAATTTTAATTTTTATGATTTTGGCCAGTTTCTTATACCCAAGAGTTATACTATCATTAGCTTTTTTGTTAAGGAATTTGTTTAACGAATCTTTGGAATGCGAAAAATTATCTTTTATGATATTTCTTATATATGTGTCATTTTTCAACACAGACGGCTCTATAAGTTTTGAAGTATTCAAGTACTGTATAATTTCGTTCAACTCTTCATCCGATAAACTTGTGGAAGTTTTTTTATGAACTGATTTATTTTCCAGATTTTTATTTTCCAAATGCAAGTTTTTATTTTTAAAGTTATTATTATTCACCTGTACGGTGACTTTTTTATTTTGAACAATATGTCGTTTGTATATTTTTAAACTTACGGCTTTGTTCGGCCGTATCCTGGAGCATTCGCCATTTATTGCTGGTTTTACGCAGACAACTGTATGAAGTTGTTCATGGTCGGCTGTTTGAAACATCCACCTTCTTTTGTTTTTTTCATCAATTGTCGCGTATACGTAGTTCTCAGTACCGTACACTACTGTTGGTCCACCCTTTTTTGACATCGGACCTGTTTATTTGAAGCGAACAGATGTTGTGATTATTTTCTTTCTCATATAAATACGATAATTATCAAGAGTTTAAATTATTTTAAATTAATGGAAATTGTTTTATAACTTGCTAGACGATTACGCTTTATGGACATAAAGTCATGGGCTTTTGAGTAAACGACATTTATCGGATAAACATTCTTCACGGCATTTTGAATTGAATTGGCAAATGATAAAGCAGCTTTGTGAACGGATTCATCGTACGGCTCTAAGAGATAGCTGTCTGGTTTTCTACTTTTGCATATTTTATCGGCATCTTCCAGCATATTAACCTGCTCTTTATTGTCGAGTTTTGCTTGGAAGAAGCAGTGCGAGGCATGTATCTCGCAGTCCAATGTTACATTTTTATTCTGTAATCCACTTGAAAACTTTTGACCTGGTATCATTTTTAAAAATTTAATTTGTTTACATTTGTTTAGTTAATGCAAAAGTTTATCATAGGACTTGGCACGAATGCATTGTTAGTGTTCATATTGTTATAACCGTCATTTTTTATTATTTTTATATTCCATATAAGAATAATAATAAAAAAATATATTCGCTGGAGGCGCTAGTGTTGCTACGAACACATACAGTTCGAGAAGGAGCTAGAACCTTCTGACAGCGAGATATCTAGGACGTTCGAGAAGCGGTGGTAGGACGGGTACATAAAGACATGCGAGATATTGAATGGTTATTGGACATTTGATATTAGAAAGCGATTGATTGTTAGTGTCGAAGCGATATTTGGATAGTTGACACTGCGTTGTTATTTTTATAGTATTTGCGATAAACGTTAGTGCATAGTTATTTTAGAAAGCGATAGTTTCCGAACGTTAATTTGATAGTTTGGGAACATTAACTTTTATTAGTAAAGTTAATTAACGTCAATTATTGATTAATTATTAATTATTGTAGGGTAAATAAATAAATCCATAATATGGAAGTTATTTCGTGTCACTATTTTTCACTGGGATTAAACAAACTCTTCGTCGACCGGGACAGTTATACCAATATATATTAAAATTTTCTCTCTAAATATCTAATAAACAGTTGAAGAGAATTTACTTTTTTGCAAAATCTTAAAAATGATATTCATCATCATTATTAAATAAATCTTCATTAGCTATTTGACATTTTGCTACATTAATAGTAACCATTTTTAAACTTAAAAAACTTTAATTCTCACCGCCAATATATAAAATAAGCGCAAAGATAACATGCTTCGGCAAATATTTCATACTAGTAGGCGATCGCTTCTTTAAAAAATTTTATATTCTCTTGAATGATAATTATTTATTAAACAAAGGCAATCGATAAAATTAGTTTTTTATTTATTCAACGACGTAATTCGTATATTTATTCTTATACGTCAACAAAGACGATATTTTACATTTCTGTTTCTCATCTAGCGAATATCTAGCATGCAGATATTATAGACTGTCAACATACATTGCTAATAAGATCAAGTACTTGTTCTGAATTACACAATTGAATATTCATAATAAAATTTGTTATATTTATTTATAGGAAATTTTTCTGAGCCATATCGCGAAATGGAAAAAAAACTATAAATTAAAATGAAACAGTTTGAGGTTCCAACAAATAATTTGGTTATCTCGTACAACTTTGAAGAAGTATAGGTACACGTAAATCATTTCTGCAAATTTTACGATGTTGTGTTATTGTTTATGAAATAATAATTCCAATAATAATTATAATATATTTATAATATAATATCAATTATTATTAATATTATAGTTATGAGTGAAATTATTACTCGATATTTAGTGAAGTAGGCCGCTCTCATCATAATTAGCGTAAACGCAGCCACTCCACATCCAAGCAGTATTTTGTATTCTCCAACTTTCAATTTTTAACATAATTTGATATTTTAATTAATTAATTAGATGTTAAAATTAACTAATTAGTAAAGTAATATACTTATTTCGAGACAGATAAATAAAGTAATGAATTAGTTACTTAATGTAGGTGTTGATTTGTCGTCTAGAAATATTAAAATTTTTTCAAGTGTTTAGTCATTTAGGGATAAATAAATAAAGGTTAAAAGTTAAAGGTTACTCTCTCTCTTTTGCGTTAGCTTCAGAGGTTTCAACGACAAACACACACAGCGTATATGAATACGCGTGCAAACCACGCATCATACACATTGCATATGATAGGCGGGGATCTCTTTGTATTCGAACCCAGTAATTGCAATAGCAAGACCAGGCGCCTTTAACCATTGAGCCATCACGCCGCCCGAAATGGTAAATGAATGAAAGCGCACTGGTCATGCAGAGTATTTCGTGTTGTCCAGCCTCTGTGTACCACCTCTCGGACACCATCCAACTGTATGCATCATCTCCAGATTGCAAGTAAATGTAGTTTGGCCCGTTGTAGAATGCTGTGAATGAACTTAAAGTGTTCCACGCTAGAGATGATTCTTTTTTTTTTTTTTTATTTTAATATACAGTTAATATATATAATATATTAATTGCATCAAATTATACGAACTTTTGTTCCTCCAAGTCCAAACGTGTTTTGTAGCTCCCGTCCAAAATGACGGAAAATCGTTAAGACCAAATATTTTTGGATCGTTGAAAACACTTGTCGGGAAGTATTCATCGAATACAACCAAGTTGCCATTGTTAGCAGCGCACATACTTTGAGCTTCATACCACGATGTAACAGCTCTGTATACGACTAAACATTTATCCAGATAAGTAAATCTATGCAAGATGTCAGAAGGATCCTCGTTAGAGTATGGGATTGCATTGTCTGCAATGCGCTGCACAACATCGTTCCATTGGGATCTTCTAATTCCGATTCGAAACAACTGGCCATCTGTCACGGCATGCGGATTGCTAATTAGGTCGTACAGGATTATGACCTTTTCTATATTATCTATTTCTTTTTTATTTACGTTTAAGCCTGATATCTTCATTGACTTTACTATTGCTATTTTTTCGTCAATTTTGTGATAAATTTTTCTAGTTAAAAATGTAATGTTTAAATTAAATTTTTCCATCGTTTTCTCAATCTTATGAAATATTTTCTGTACATATTCAAAATCCTCATCTTTTATATTTAATCCCAGTGCACGTACTTCTTCAATAGTTACTGATTTTATTTTATCATACAAAGTTAGCATGATCTGACCGATTTTTTTAAAATTGAATCCCTTGATATATTCTGTAAAATATGTTTTTCCTGTTCTAATGAAGGATTGCCAGTTACAAATTTTCCCGTTTTTGATAACTCCTATCAATGCATTTACATTGCTCGATTTATTTTGCAAAGAACCTACTAATTTATAGAAACCTTCTTCGTATTCGTCTATTCGATTGGTGGGAACACCCATTTGCAAAAAGACTTCTCTTGAAAAGTTCGTCAGATGTTCCTTATTCTCCATTATAAAGTCTCCTATCATCTGAAAGTCTAAATTTTTTATACTATCAACCAGGTTTTTATTGAATAACGTTTTCCAGTTTATTTTCAGTAGTGGTGAAAGAATTTTGTGTATGGTGTAGCAGATTTGCACTATGAGATTACGGATGCCCTCGTGTCCGAGGGCAGCGGCAATGGGTGGATATACAAACTTTGTATAAATTCTGAAGGCACTCCTTGGAATGTGTAACAGTTCTGCTTCTTCTTCACTAAACTTTAATGGATTGTTTAAAAACTCCAGATATCTGCATATTAAGCCGAAGTTAAGATTCTTCAACCAATTCATAAACTTTACAAAATTTTCTTTAAACCTTTGACCCAAACGCACAGGTAAGAAACTTGTGTTGCCATTAAAATAATGCTTTGTTTCAAATACCATTTTAATCACTTGAAAAAGTTTATGGACACTGGCGGAATTATTTATCTGAATTCCTAACTTTGCAATACTTTCTCTAGAATATTTTGATGTCTTGTTATACAAAACTAGTTTTTCCAGAAAAATTGTCAGATCTGAGTTATTTCTGAATATCGAGGTTGTATTTAAATAAGATTCAATTTCTCGCCACATTTGTTCATACGATTTGTGCATCATTGTTGAATTTGATTTCCCAGTTGAAACTATTTGATTAGCCAATTCTTCAATAGATAATTTATTTCCGGGTGCGATGCATTCATCCGAATGCTTTTTTACATTACGTACGTTGTTTAAGTTAGAGCTGGGTTGTCTTTTGTTAAATGTTCTGCTTGCTGCGTTCGATGGCTTAATGGTTTTTGTGCATTCAGCCATAGCTATTGGTAGGAGACAAACGACGGTGTGGTACTGCTCGTGATCAGCTGTTTTGAAATCCCAGGTGTTGTTGAGAGTTTCGTGTCTAATCCCGTATACGTAGCTGTCGCTCTTGTCCGATACCAAATTTGCCGCCGGGAAAGGTTCTAATGGTGTAAGTGATAGAAATTTAAATTTAAAAGATTTAAGTGGAATTATGTCGAAAATTTCGTAAATTGGTAGAAAATTATTTGAAAAATTTATTCTGAACCTGGCATTTCATTCATTTTCATGTTCTGGTATTTGTCGGCGAGCTCGAAAGCAGCGTTAGTAGGGTAGACTGATTTCTTTACACTACCGTGAGAACTGAGAAATTTCTTTGCACCTTCATGAACAGCTTGATCATATGGTTCCACTAAATAGCTTTCAGGTATCTTTTTTCTGCAAAAATCGTTGGCATATTTCACGCTGAAAACTGCGTCATAAGTTTTCAACTTTGCGAGAAAGAAACAGTGGGAGTCGTGGTAATTGCAGGAAAGTTGCTGACTCTCTTCGTTTGTTTCTCCGATGCCTGTTTCAATTCAGTGAATATTTGTACTTTGTTTTCATTGTTCACATTCATATTCAACCTGTCCATACTTTTTGAGGTTAGATAGAGAATTGTTGCAATTGTTTCAAATCTCACGAACATGTTTTCGAGTTTAGTGAAAGAATTTTCAGCTATATCAAAAAATAAATCTTCATATCAGTAACGTCAATTTTACTAAGTATTTGATTTTTTCTTCTACTCATTTTTATTCATAAACAATGCTTTTTGTTTACTACTGTTTTGGAAGATAAAGATTAAAACGTAATTCGATAATTTTTATCTGATTATTTATCATTTTATTACAAACTTGTCAATCAACTGTATGTAATGATTTAGTATTGAAAGATTTTAATGATATTTATTTTCATTTAACATGCGTGTAAAATTCTAAATCTTTTTTTTCTGATATATAATTTTTATTTGTTTTCCATTTTGTATTCATTTCTTCTTCGGCAACATCACCTACTCTAACCAATTAATCATTCCACAATTCTTCTATAGGCGCGTGCAGGGTTGTCGTAGTTCGATCTGTTTACTTCACTCATTTTTGTTCTCAATTGTTTTGTGGATTTTACAGTTAAATGCATTCACTGACACACTCAGATATACGTAGGAACTTGTATATATTCATCCTTTAGCAAATCACGCATACACGTTCAATGCACACACAGACACACATATGTAGAAATAGAAAAAAACATCTAGACACAGAGGCTCACATATATGTAGATAAGTATCTATAAATGTGCACAAACGATAGAAAGTGAGTTGAATCAATATCACTTTGAAAAGATTAATGATTCCGAAACGGTTGAACGAGTAGATTGTTTTTGTTGTCTTTTTGTTCGATGTTTCTGAATTTTTATCAACCTAGTATCGATTCATTTCCACGTTTTGTTGATTTTTTAAATTTTATTTTTGTTCATTTTTTAAATTACACACTTGCAGATAGAAAGTTTTAGGTGGTTTAATTATGTAGAGACGAATTTTTCTTGGTTTCATTTCGGTTTTTCAGTTTTATTTGTAATTACGAGAATTTTAATGAATTTAAAAAATGTATCGAATTGTTCTTCCAGGAATTTTATTCATTTTTCTTACGCCAACTGATTTTTAATTTGTCTTAGTTTTTGAATTTTCTTAGTGGTACCAAAAACGATTGTGTATATGTAGGCCAAGTAACGTTAAGTTTTTTATATGTAAATGTATTATTGTGCTTGTATGTGTGTGTGTATGTGTTTACATGAGTGTGCCTGTGTGTGTATATGTATGCAACGGTGTGCGCTTATAAGTAAATGCTTAGGCAAACATGTATTGATGTCAAAAAAAAGAGATTTTCATATATTTTGTCAGTCAGAAAAGTTATTTCTAATGTTTGCTCGAACAAACACACGCACACACACATACGCACACACACATACGCACACATACGCACACACGTATTGTTGTGCAAAGTCAAGTTTATTATCTAAAAAATGTAAGCAAACATACAATTAAAAATAAAGTTGCAGTTCTTACGTTCAAATCATTGAATGGTATGTCACCGGAATATAGGACAATTGAACTCTCGCCAAAAAACAAGCTACATCGACTTTTCATCTCGGGTCGGATGATCTGAATTTGCCGTCTGTGCCAGTTACACGTTTGCAAGTTGGTTCAAGAGAGATTGCAGCTGGTGGTCCCGCTGTTTGGAAAAGTCTTCCACCGGCATTGAGAAGATTTGGACTTTCCATGGAATCATTTAAGAAAGAATTGAAACATTTTTATTTTCTATTAAACTGTGAAAATTGTGACTTTTTTAGTTTTTGTCTTTCAAATATAGTCACTTACATTTTGTTGTTTTAATGTGATCGCTCGTAAAACCGTTTTAATTAGCGCTAGCAAATTGCTCCTAATAATAATACAAATACATAAACATACAAACATGCATGCATCCAAACACACAAATATGCAAAACATACAAAGTTCAAGTCAGAAGATGATTGATTAACTTAAGTTTTGTATCGTATCTCGACTGCAGCACTTATTTATGCTTTCAAGTATATCAACTGCCTGGCCTGCTTCTGCATATTCTTCTTACATTTTGTCTTCTTGCGCATCCAGTCAGCCATGCATTTAACTGGCATTATAACCATTCAGATGGTTTAGTGTCTCTAATTCGTTAGTTGTATTCATTTTTTGGCTCACCGTTTTTTATTTTTAACTCATGAAATTTTATTCATAGTCTTTCTTCATCTTAAGATGATTTATATTTTCTTCATTTTTTCTTTTTCAACCCTTCCGTTTATTTTGTAAACTTGCGTTTTCAAGTTGGTGAACGATCTGATTTTGTTGCACACATGCTGAAGCGCCCAGTTATTTATTTCTCTTTTGTTGTTCTTTTCATGTACTCGATAGTTTTTGTTGTACTTGGTTATTTAGCAGCTAACTGTTCATCGCATGTTCATGTTTTCTGAGGTTCGTCTGCTTTCTTCCGTTACGAACGTTAATTTTATGCAAATTTCAACTTTAACAATATATTTATATACATAGCTCCATTTTAAAGACTGTGAAATCCAAAAATTAGCATAGAGAATCGTTTTTTTAAACCACCAATTCAAAACGAAGTTTAACTTTTTTTGGTCAGTCTAATACATTTAGTGCTGAGACACACACACACATACATACCACACACACACAAATAGAGACATATGCATGCATACACACATACATACACACAGACATTCACAAATACACAGACATACACATGATGATAGTGATGATGAATGACAATGATGATGAAGAATATCTTAACTGGGATGATGATAATGATTTCGATAATGATGATGATAGTGATGATGGAGCTAATGACGAAGAAGAAGATGCTGATAATGAGGATTGTGATGTTGATAATGATGATCGTGATGATGATGACGACGATGGCGATTGTGATGATGATGATGATGATGATGAGGTAGATGAAGGGTTTAATATTGATGATGACTATTATATCATCATTTTATGCCTGCTTGCTTGCTTGCCTGCAACGTCTTTTGGCGGCATTTCTTCGTTAAACATCTATTATAGTGACCAGATGACTGGTCTCTATGGTGAGGACGATGACAATGATGATGTGGATGATGGTGGTAATTGAAGATGATGATGATAATGATGATGATGAGGATGATGATGATGAGGATGATGATGAAGATGGTGTTGATGGTGATGAAGATGGGGTTGATGATGATGACTGGAATGACGATTGGGTTGATGTTTGTGGTTGTAATGACCGTGATGTGATGGTTGTGATGATGGTGGTTGTATTGAGATGATGATGAGTGCGATCGCTATCATGGATGCGATTATACTTTTGACGTCGTCAGGATTTGAGTTGTTGTTGCCGCAAATGACAACTGACAAAAACAACAACTTTTACTTTTTCCATGTTTGATGGTAATTATCACGACAACGCCAATATTAATATTTGTCAACTCTTCTTTTTTCAGAGTTGTTGCTGTTACTGTTGTTGTTATCTAATTTTATTGATGTTATTGTTACTCTGTTGTTGTTGTCATTGTTTGCACCGCACCAAGGCAAGGATGAAGCACACATATTTTATGTGCATGCACACATTCTCTTTAAGATTACAATCTTTATACGTGCGTACATAACATATATATATATATATATATATACATACGTACATATATACATATGTACGCATACAAACATTCAAACGTAAGTATACAGTATGTGTACATTTTGTATACAATGTGTATACATAGTTTGTATTGTTTATTTGTTGTATGTGTAGTTGCGTACCTACATATATATACATATGTACACGTACAAACATGCATACGTAAGTTTACAGTATGTGTACATTTTGCGTACAATGTGTATGCATAGTTTGTATTGTTTATTTGTTGTATGTGTTGTTGTATATTTATACCTACATATATACAGGCGACATAAAATGTATTTATTGCTCTGACAATCAATAGTTCATTTGTTGAGGAAATTTCCATATCTATTCAATCATCAATCAGTCACTCAGTTGATCAACCATTCAATCAGTCATTCATCCAGTCAATCATTCAATCAATTCTTCACCCACTCACTTGTCCAGTCTTTCTATCCTTTATTCAATTTGGGCGTATCATTCTATTTGTAAGTAATAGAATAATTTGTTATTAATTTTGTTATATATCGTTACTAGTAACATTACGCTACATACTAACTTCACAGTATTTATACCTGACTGATATACAAATATAGTTTATGCATCATTGAATTTTGAATATCATTTTTTTGAAGTATCATTTGATTTTTAGTATCATACATTTTTATGTGTCATTTTGTTTAAAGTATGTATCATTCTCTCTTGGGTATCATTCAGTTTTTAGTATCATCCAGTTTTGGATTTCTCATCTCCCTTTTAATGTCCCAATCGCACATATGGTTAAACGAACTTGATGAAATTCAATAAATTCTATCTCTTCACTTAATGATTGTCTTCAAGTTTGTTGTCTCTCATTTTCGTTTAAATGATTTTATGTATATACTATATATATATATATATATATATATATATATGTATATATATATGTATATATATATTTATATATATATATATATATATATATATATATATTTCAAAGATGATTTTTATATTTTTTTAGACAGATGGATGATGAGTCTGTGAACTCAGTTTTTTTTTTTTATAAGTTTGATTGTATAACACTACTAAAGAAGTGACAATGTCAAGAGAGTCAATGATGGAATAGTATTGAGAAGAGGAAGAAGTAACAGAATCTAGTTTGAAATCAGGGTCAAGGTTTGAATGAAAATCGTTATGATCAATTGCAGATGATGATGATGATGAAGACGGCACATATATGAATACATGTGTGTGTGTGTGTGTTAATGTGTGAGTGTGTGTGTTTTTGTGTGATGTATTGTATGTATGTATGCGTGTGTGTGTGTGTGTGTGTGTTTGTTTAAAGGGAAACTTTTATTATATATTTTGTTATATGATTTGTTATAAAACAAAATATAGATTGACGGAATTTTTGGAAGATTTTTTTTCTGTTATATAGTAGTTATTCATCATTTTAAAAACTTATCATCTTCATCATCGTCATCATTAATATTATCATCATCATCGTAATTAAATAATAATCAACGTTTTTATAATTATCATCATCGTCATCATCCCCATCATCCCCATCATCATCGTCATCATCACCGTCAAGGACTTAAGTTGCTTACCGGGGCGTAAGTTTTTTGAAATATTCATCCAATCATCAGTCAATCCTTTTTTAGTTCAGTCATTTTCATTTCATTTTTTCTCATTTTCATTTTTTTTCATCATATCTTCATTTTATCATTCCTTCATCTTATCATTCTTTTATTCTGTCGTTTCTTCTTTCTATCATTCCTTTATTTCATCAAATAAAAATGTAGATGATAGGAAAGATTATAATGATAACGCAGTGCCAGCAGCGAAATGATGATGAAGATGATGGTGATGAAGAAGATGCTGCTGATGAGAAGCTGATGATAAATAGACAGACAGACAGACAGATAGATGGAGGGATGAACGGACGAACGAATAGATGGATGGATAAATGTTTTAATATTTGACCAACTTGTCGAGAGTAAAAGAAAATATAGAAGAAATTCAGGTGGAAAAATAGCCTGTTTGTCTGCCGCGATGTTGACTTTACGTGTCAAAATGCTTTTATTATGCATGAGTCTTGCTTTCATAAATTATCAGCTTCATCAAAATTGTCGTTGTTGTTGTCGTTGTTGTTGTTGTCGTTGTTGTTGTTGTCGTTGTTGATGTCATTGTTGATTGTGTAGCTGATGTTGACGACGACGACGATGAGTTGCCAACGTTGTTGTTGTGTCTAATGCAGATGTTTATGTTGTGATTGTGGGGCTGTAAATATTTATTATGATTGGACAATTGTAAACATGGCCAGCCAGGAAGAACTACCAATTGTGATGTGACCACGATGAAGTTTTGATGATGATGATGATGGGGATGATGTTGATGATGCTGTTGATGATGACGATATGACGACGACGATGATGGTGATGATGTTTACAGAAAATTACAAAAGTGCTGAAATGACAAAAATCATAAAGCCACAATTATATCTTATTAATGTACCTAAACCGAAATTTGCATTTTCTAAAATTCTTATAATTTTTTGAAAGTAATGAAATTATGAATGAGAGAAAGAGGGGGGGGGGAGAGAGCGGGGGAGAGAAAGAAAAAGAAAGAGAGTGTTGACTTAAAAAATTTGTCAAAAAAGTTTTTCGATCCGGATTAAGAGCTAAAAATTATTAGTAAAACGGGATAAAGAAATTTTTAAGAGCATTCTTCTAAAAAGTTTGTAACAGGATTTAAGTTAATTAATTCTAGTATATATGGTAAGATATTATAGGATTTAAGTTAGTTAATTGTTGGATATATGGTATGATGTTGTACGATGTGATATAAGTTGTGATTTGATAGATATACGATACAATATGATATGATATATTATATGATATGATTTGATATGTGATATGATAAGATATGATTTGATATGTGATATAATGTGATATGATATGATATTATACAATACAATACGATACCATTACTATACCATATGACATGATGGTCTACTCTAAGTTGTCTATGATGGCTGTTACGAATCTGGTTGCAGATAGATTGTTGAAAAATTTTTTACTGTGGAATTTTTAAATTATTGTATGATAATGATGAGGATGAGAATGATGATGATGGTGCTGGTTGTGGTAGTAGTAGCGATGATGATGATAATGATGATGACGACGACGATGA
>NW_008703718.1:4076509-4080187 GCF_000326865.2 Helobdella robusta | reverse complement strand
CATCACCATCATCTTTATCATCGCTCTCATCTTCTTCACCATATTGTTTTTTTGTGTTTGTATGATGAAAATTTGTGTTAATAATATTTTTATTACAATTATTACAATCATAATTCTTTTTCATAATTTTTAATAAAAAATTTATTATTTCGTTAATTTATTAAATTTAAACATAATAAAAATAAAAATAAAGCCAACGATATCAGTTGTTAGTAGAATGAGTAACTCATGTATTTATGTATTAATTAACTTTTTCTTACACACACACACACATGCACAGGAACAAGTTCCTTCAAACCTCACACCCCCAGACCACAACCCATATTAGAGAGCCATAATCTTTCAAAATTTCTAACTCAACCGCCCAGCCAACGTTCGCTCTGCTTGCGCTCTTAAATATTCCAAACATTAAAAAGTTTTTATTTTTCCCAACATAATCAGATTTATCAATTTTTGCAACTTTTATCAAGTTTTTTATTCATTCTTCCGTGTATCTTCACGTCCCATACATGCCTTCTTCGTATTTCGTGATCACGTTCGTCGCACATTTTCGCGCCATGTTCATCGTCTGCCTGCGTCTCTCGCAACCGTCTCTTCCAACCGTCTCTCGCAACCATCTCTAGCAACCGTCTCTCGCAACCGTCTCTCGCAACCGTCTCTCGCAACCGTCTCTAGCAACCATCTCTCGTAACCGTCTCTAGCAACCGTCTCGCAACCGTCTCTCGCAACTGCCTCCGGCAACCGTCTCCATCTTCATTTTTCGATTGAAATAATTATGCAATTACTTTGGGAGGGAGATATAATTAATAGTAATAATGGTGAGGCTGTCGCTATTTTATTCATTGCAGGTATTGCTATTAAGATCGTCGGCATCGTAAAAGTATATTTCCCTTTCAATGTGATTGCCTTATTATTTTAATGGCGGAGTTAAGACCATTCTTAACCAGGCCATTGTCTATGTTCTTATAATTATGACTGTATGTATGTGTGTGTGTGTGTGTGTGGTGTGTGTGTGTTGTGTGTAGAGCGCTCGTGTGTGTATTGTGTATGTGTGTAATATCATTTTATTGATATTGCAATATAACGTCGTTTATTATTTTGCTTTGATTGATGTTGCTGTGTTTAATTGTTTCAAAGTTATTGTAAATGCGACCATTGTTATTGATGTTGATGATGTTGTTGTTCATGTTAGAGCAATTTTGTTATTATTTCCATATAATTGTAGTATATTGGTGTTAAAATGTTTGTTGTTGATGATGTTATTGTTGGGGATGTTGGGATTGTTGGGATTTTTGTGATCCATGATGATGGGGATGACAACCAACAGCGAATTGTTTTAAATGATTTGTATTGTATTATTATTATTATTATTAGATTATTTATATATAAAGCGCCCTTTATTGTTCTCAAAGGTGCTAACAATGTAAAAGTTGATTACATGTTTCACTTCATTCAAATCATATCATGAAAAGTTTGTCTGGAAAGATGGTTCTTTAGCTTTCTTCGAAATTCAGTAATTGACAACCCACGATTTCGCAAGTCAACCGGCAAACTGTTCCAAATCTTCGGTCCCATAACAGCGAAATCTCTGCAACCAACAGCAAACTGAGTTTGTCGAATTGTTAACAAATCTAAATCGTTTGACCGTAACTTCTGACACTGTAACGGTGCATTTCTTGGGACAATTCGATCCATTAAATATTTCGGCGCTAATCCATTAATGCTTTTATACACCAGTAGGGCAATTTTGAAGACAATTCTTTGTTGAACGGGCAACAAATGAAGATTGAAGAGAATAGGAGTAACATGATCAAAATATGAACCACCAGTTAACAACTTGGCAGCCCGATTTTGAATTAATTGTAACTGTGCAACATACTTTTTGGGTAAACCGTAGAATAAACTGTTGCAATAATCGATCCTCGAGTGAATGAACGAGTGAATTAAACATTGCAATGTATGCTATTTAGAGATCCTTTGATGAGTCTCAATTTTCTCAATTGGTAAGTACATTCTTTCAACAACAACTTTATGTGCAATTGCATTGTCATGTTTGTATCAAAAATAAATCCAAGATTTCGTGCTGACGCACAAAATTCAATGACAGATTCCTTTATTCTGATAGTGTTGATACCCACTCTATTCACTTGTCGCCATGTACCCACAGGCAAAAACTGGGTCTTGCATTGGTTCAACTTTAATCTGTGCCCCATCATCCAAACATCAATGGCTGATAAACACGATACTAAATCATCGACCACATCACCAAACGACGAGGGAGAGGAGTTGGCTATTATTTGGATGTCGTCAGCAAATGCATGAAACCTGAAATTGTACGACTCAATTATTGTGTAGACATCCGCTGTATAGAGCAAAAAGAGAATGGGACCTAAGACGGAACCCTGTGGTACACCATGTGACAAAGCATCGACAGCTGCCAAATTTGTTTTGAATAAAATTTGTTGAGTACGACCAGCAAGGTACGACACGAACCCCTTGTGAACGCTTCCCGATAGTCCAAATGTTTGCTTCAGTTTTTTGAGAAGTATTGCATGATCGACGCAATCGAACGCCGAGCTCATATCCAAGAGAGCAAGCAATGACACATTTTGTTCGTCCATTGATAAATACAACCTTGACGAAACATCAATTAAAGCTGTTTCCGTCGAGTGAAACACACGATAACCCGACTAGTGAACCGGCAGAAGATTATGAATTTTCAAATGAGAAGCAAATTATGATAAAACGATTCTTTCAACCAACTTTGACAAAAACATCAGGTTAGATACAGGTCGGTAATTTTTTAACTCATGTCTATCAAGAGAATTCTTTTTCAAAATCGGTGTAACAACAGCATTATTAAACACTGATGGAAATGAGCCAGAACTTAAACACAAATTTATGAAAAACGTTAAAAACGGTAAAAACAAATCAACAAAATGTATGTATGTATGTATGTTAAAACCAAAACATGATGAGTGACACTGAACCGTCAAACATCAAGTAACAAATGGATTAACACTTTGATCCCACGCCAAACATCTGCCGGCTCTCCAAGGTATTAGTGTGCATCCGTCCGGGCGCCAACCATCATGCGCAGAAATGCCGGATGGTTCCTTGAGAACCGGGATTGAAGCCTTGGAGAAGAGCCGACAATGTATGTATGTATGTATGTATGTATGTATGTATGTATGTATGTATGTATGTATGTATGTATGTATGTATGTATGTATGTATGTATGTATGTATGTATGTATGTATGTATGTATGTATGTATGTATGTATGTATGTATGTATGTATGTATGTATGTATGTATGTATGTATGTATGTATGTATGTATATATGTATGTTAAAACCAAAACATGATGAGTGACACTGAGCCGTCAAACATCAAGTAACAAATGGATTAACACTTTGATTTGTCGTTAATTGCACATGTCGGCATTCAGTTGGATATTTTCAAGCACACAGACACGCAGGAACCACTGCACGAAATGTGGTTAGTTGCGAAAAACAGTTCCTTGCTGTCGCCTGATCTGACGCTGATCATTTTACATATTGCCTTAAGAAATTTAAGGGTATTGGGGTCCATCGGGCCGAGAACCTTGATACATATTGGCAAGAATTCCATCAAGGGGAGGGCGTTCCCATATTTTTTTCATTTTCTCGTCCGCTGC
>NW_008703718.1:4071931-4073681 GCF_000326865.2 Helobdella robusta | reverse complement strand
TATGTAGGTATGTATGTATGTATGTATGTATGTATGTATGTATGTATGTATGTATGTATGTATGTATGTATGTATGTATGTATGTATGTATGTATGTATTTTTGGATTTAATATGGCGACCAGGACGGTTGTAATTAATGAAGTCCTGTATTTTTTGAAAAATAAGTTCGGTTTACTTGATGATGAAAACTTTGTTAATAATGTTTCGGAATTTTATACAAATGACGACATTGTTGGAGCTTTAAAAATATTAAAAAATGAAATGGAAGTCAATAAAAGTGAAAAACTCGACAAAATCATACCTCGTGGAACGACTAAAAAAGAAAGGTTACAAGATTGCATTGCTATTTTAAAATATCTAAAATTATCAGATTTGATGGACAAATGTTCGATTTTTGTCAGTAGTGACCTGGAAAAAATTCCAGATATGGAAAGTTTGATTAAATTAAATTTTGAAAGTTTAAAACGAGAAATTACCGACATATTGCACAGCCAACAGCAGCACGTGCTTAATACCTTAGAGGTGCACAACAAGGAAATTTGCGCGGTAAAAAACACCGTTAATAATATAGCGCTGAACTACGATAAAACGACATATTATAATCACCACAACAAACTGCTTTCAAACTCGAATCCCTTAGGACGAAGTAGCAAAATGCATCATTGTAGCTACGCTGACAAAGTTTCATCGAATTTATTAATATCTGGCACTAAAACATCACACTGTAATGAAGTTGAAAAAAGTATAGCGCCAAAGTTACTTGAAAAGTCAAGCGATTTAATTGTTGACGTAAATAATCAAAATTTCAACCCTGGAAACCTGTGGTCAGATGCCGAGAAAACACCAGTGGAGGATGGGTTTAGAGAGTACATTTCCAGAAATAAAAAAAGAGCCAGACTAAACAACTCATCTGAAGATAATAATGAAATGAAATCAAGTGGTACCACCGGTAACACGGGCAATGTTAACGCATCCATTCCAAAACCAATTAAAAAAATTATTGGCATCAAAGTAATCGACAACTGCAAACTTCAGGCCGAAAAGAACCTTATAAAAAAGACCGTTTTCTTGATGAGCAACGTAAAAGATGTCACAGAAATGATGTCATAGATTTTCTTAAAACAAGTGGTATAAACGTCATCTCTTGTTTTCCGGTGATAAAACGTTCTAATCAGGAAATAAGCGATCCAGTAAACAAGGATGAGGAAGAATCAACGATGTTTCGTGTATGTGTCGAAAGTTGCGATGGACCGAAGATGAAGGACCCGGAAATTATGTTAAAACACATCATTGTACGCGAATGGCGTTTCGGGAAAAACACCGACAAAAACTCCGATACAACGAACAAACATGGCTGACAAAAATTCGTTAAATACTGCTAACGATACTCGCAGCAATCTTGTAGAAAAAACCTGCAGACTATATGACGATATAAATCAAATAAATGCTTTGTATAACTCCATCAGCGACAACGGAATTAACGACAATTTGTTTTTCAAGCTAATGCATTTAAACATTAGAAGTTTAGTTCACAAATCAGAAGACTTACTCGATTATTTAAACAATTTTTCTTTTAAATATAACATTATTGGTATAAGTGAAACGTGGCTGAATGATGACAATATCAAGTTAATAAATATTACTGGTTATGATTTTGTTGGTAAAAATCGCGTCTGGTAAGCAGCGGTGGTGGAATACGGTTTGTATATTGATAAACGGTATTACGATAAAACAAGAGACGACATCAAT
>NW_008703718.1:4052176-4068764 GCF_000326865.2 Helobdella robusta | reverse complement strand
ACCTGCACCTTATTTTCTTTATTGAGGTCAAATAAATTATTTCGTTTCGTTTCGTTTCGTATGTATGTATGTATGTATGTATGTATGTATGTATGTATGTATGTATGTATGTATGTATGTATGTATCAAATCAAATCAAATCAAATCAAATCAAATCACTTTTATTCAATCAAACAAAACAAAAGCATGAATGATTCGGAGACCAAAAAAAGAAAATTAATTCTTGTGGGCTCGGCCACCGTGCAGCTCAAAATTGCTTCTCAATGATAAAATAAAATTGTCAATAGGAGAAAATGTATCAATGTTAATGAAATATGTACACACTTATATACATATATATACATATACATTATTATCCTTGAAAAACAGAACTTTTCGTAATTAAAAAATTTTTCAGTTTATTTTTAAAAAGATGCAAAGTGATGCAAAAAAAAAAGATGTATGTATGTATGTATGTATGTATGTATGCATGCATGTATGTGTGTGTGTAGGCGTGCATGTATGTATGTATGTATGTATGTATGTATGTATGTATGTATGTATGTATGTATGTATGTATGTATGTATGTATGTATGTATGTATATATGTATGTATGTATGTATGATAATGTCATCACTTTTATGTCATGTCATGATGCTCATTATTTATGACGTACGTGTTCAAGTGTTCGTTCCTGTCTCATTCTTGTTCACACCGTTCTCTATGTTTGTATCATTTTTTTATGTTCATTATTCAACATGTTGTGGTGTGTTGTGATGTGCAGTTGTAGTGTGCAGTTGTTGTGGCTAGTTAGTCACACAGAGGAAAGGTACTCAAACAAGTGTATGCACGTGCAATTTAGGGCGTATGTGCTGTACGTGCTTGTACGTTTGCGTGCGTGCGTGTATGTATGTACGTGTATGTATGCGTGTGTGTGTATGTACGTGTATGTATGCGTGTGTGTGTATGTGTATGTATGTGCATGTATGTATGTGTATGTATTTCGTTATGATTACATGATTAAGACAGTTGATGTTTGTAATCGTTTGTATGGGTTGTTTGCGTTCTTCGCATTTATATCGCTCATGTTCTAATGTTTTTCTTCCTAACCAGCGTTATAAGTTTAACTTTTAATTTTGCATTGTTGAGCATTGGAGACGGTATTGAATATTATTTAATTACCCAGACGTTATTAAAGTGAATAAAAAGTTAGAAGACAAAAAAATGTTACAAATTTTCATATTTATTTCTCCGTTTGTACTTCAGTATTTTATTCTGTCCCGTGTTGGCCTGCTGTAGATGGCGACGCTGAAGGAGACGCCCTCAGCATCATTCCTATGTCAGTACGTTGACAACGGAAATTGTGTTGAATTAGAAATTTAATAGAGGTGTTACTAGGCGAGTTTGTCGAGGGTACATTTTGTTTAGCGCGTGTTAATACAATTGTTTTGGCGTCTCTGTATGTTTTTTGTATTGTTTAATATCTTGTTTACGATGGGTGGTTTTTGTTTGGAGCAGCTGGGTTTGTTTGGTTGTATTTTGCTTGTACGTTTATATTTTTCTGTGTTTAAGTACGGTGCTGACTCGTTTAGTTTTTTGTTTAGACGTTGGCTTGGTCGCACACATTTCTTGTGATACGCATGAATATCTTTCCATTAGAAACTATAACTATAGCTTTCACTGGTACTATTATAATTACTACACTATTTACTATTTAATTGATGTATATTTTTTGTTAGGCTTATTTCTATGTTTGTTTGTTTGTTTGCTTGCTTGTATGTTTGTTTGTTTGTATACATTTTTGCAAATACTTCTTACAAAATTTTTAATTATATTACTTATTTAATTATGTTTTGTTTTTAAATTAAGTTTTTCATTTCTTTATGTATAATTCGTTTTTAAGTTTTGTATTTTTTAGGATGCATCTGTCTATTTCTCAATAAATAAATAAATAAATAAATAGATAAATACACACTCCATGTGAATATGCCAACAAACACATTCGCACACCAGTTAAGCAGGGCAGTTTAATTTAATTAGACGCTAATTTTCCAACCGTGCTAACTTGTCTCTTTACATTAACGAGTTGAATTTCAGAAATTAAAATTTCAATTAGACATTTAAAAACTTTTTTTAAAAAACTTTTTAAAGCGCAAACTTACTTAATTATTTTTATATTGATGGCCAGTTTTCAAAAAAATTATTAAAATTTAAAAATAAAATTGAACAAAATGAAAAATTTTTTGTAGTACTTTGAAAGGAGCGTTTGAAAGGATCCATCGAGCTTCATGTTGTTTGCAATTTGATGAGAGATGAGATGCAGATGGACAGCCAGATGGATGAATGGATGGATGGACAGATAGAAGATGGATGAAAGAAATGAAATTAAATGGATGGATGGATAGATGGATAGATGGATAAATTGTTGAATGATTATATAACTATATAAATATCTAATTACCAAAATAGATAGATAGATAGACAAGGGAACAAACGGATGAATGTACAAAATGGATGGTTGGACAGATAAGTAGATAGATATGTATTAGATAGATTAATGGTTATATAGAAGGATAGACATAGGCATGTTTAAATGCAAACATCTTCATCTGGTTGTTGCCACGTCACATCTTTCTGTATTTCTTCTCTTTAAGTACCTGAAATACGCATACTTAGGTATTTCTATTTTTGTCTGTGTATCGGTATGAGTGCTTGTATGTGTTTGCTTGTCGATGTATGCATATTTACAGCTATAAATGGGTATACATGTTGTAAAATGTATATGTATCGCCATATATTTCAACGGCAGGGCTTGGATTCCCTTGCAAATTCGTCTTGCTTTCATTCGTATTAAAGTGGATGACGTCATATCATCTTTTCTCCGTGACGTATGTTTGTATTTGTATATTTGTTCATCTTTTCTATCACCACATCTGTAATTATGTACGTGCATATCATCACGTGATGTTGGTGGGTGGTTGGTCATCGTCGTTATCCATCAAAGCTCTTGATGCTGATGTATGATGCTATTTAGGAATGTGTGTGTGTGCGTGTGTATGCGTGTTTATGTGTCTACGTCTATATTTGTGTGTGTGTGTGTCTATGTACGTATGTATCGATGTATGTATGTGTGTGTGTGTGTGTATGCGTGTTTATGTGTCTACGTCTATATCTGTGTGTGTGTCTATTTACGTATGTATCGGTGTATGTGTGTGTGTATGTGTGTGTGTGTGTGTCTTGATAAAACCAAATACAAAGATTGACATAATAAAGCCTTCAAAACGAAAACGAACACAGTGTTAATAAGAAAAAAAATTTTCAACTGAAGTCAAAAGTTTTGTGAAAAAATTAGATAATTCTACTAGCGATATCATAACGAACCATTAGAACGAACATCAGAACGAACATCAGAATGAACATCAAAATAAACTTGGAACAACAGAAACACACACAAAAACATCGTGATACACACACAAAACGTTAAGCAATACAAACAATTAAACTTAAGCACATAGTAATTGAAATTTACAAATATTTGAACATTTGGAATAAACATTTAAGCATATTACTACAGCACATTAGCTGCCGGGAGAGTGCAAGCAAAAAATATACAACAAATATTCTGTCGTTGTTACATAAGCATTCATAAACATACCTAAACATACAAAACATACATATACATACATTCAAAAATATACATAAACGTGTCCAAATATGGTAACAGCCATGAACATAAACAGACATTTGTGAGCTTATATAAACATTTGTGGTCTTGAATTAACATATCTGACCATTCATTTTGACCATAAATTAACATAGATAGGCAAACCTGATGATGATGATAACTATAATAATAAGGATAATAATAATAATAATAAGACGAAGAAGTAGAAACATGCAAGCATGCATAAACACGACAAAACACAAATACATGCAGGCGGACAAAAAATTATACAAATATGTAGAAAATTTAATCAATGTTGCAAATTTTTAATAAACTTTAACCAGGCGAGGCGAGAACAAAACCAATTTGTCCAAATTAAAAATTCATACAGACATTCCAGCGTACACACATATTTAAGCGTATACACAAGCATACAAACATACATACATACAAACAAACAAACAGACAAACGAGTGCAGAAATTTCATTTTATCTTTTTCCATCCCTACTAAACGTCGCCGTCCGCCAGCATAGCATAGCATTAATATAACGTTATTGAGAATATTATCATTGTAACCGCTTGACATATAAAGGTCTTCTTACCAATTTTTGTGTGTAACATTTCGTGTGTTTGTGTGTGTGTGTGTTTGTTAGTGTGCGTGTATGTGTGTGTTTGTGTGTGTGTGTTTTGTGTTTATCTTTTTTTCAATATTTTGTGTAGCTCTTTTAAAAAGTTTCATTCATAATACTACTAGCATGGATAATATTTAAATGTCATCATCGCTCTTGTTCGTTTTTAGTTCTCCAAATTAAAGAAGTTAGCAATGCGGTCATAAACATCAATTTTTTTTAATTTTTTCGAGTTATTCCGGTTGTAGGCTGTTAAGGGTTCCATGTATTTTATACTCTACCGTCATTCTCTAGCCATATAAACCATCTTTATTTTTCTATTATTATTATTATTATTGTTGTTGTTGTTGTTATTGTTATTGTTGGTAATAATATTATTCATTTATTATCGTTATTATTTTTTTTATGGTAAGTAGTACAGCTATTTTTAAGAAGGTAACATTTGCTCGGTCGGCCAGTTTGTGGGTAGTGAATACTGCTTGCGTAAAATGCTTATTTACGATGATGACTATGGGTGATAGTGATGGTGACGATGACGGCCGTGGTGATAATTATGATGATGAGGACGATGATTACGATAATGATAATTAAACTGCCGATGTAAAGATGATTTTGACGGTTTGATTATTGTTGACGTCTGATGTTGTTGGCTTGCAAACATCCAGCTGCTTTTGTTAGCTGATCAAAAATAATCTTTTTTGTAATATTTTTCGTTTGATTAATTCGATCTTTGTTTTATTTATTTTTTTTAAGCCGTAAATTTTTGGTTAGAGCATAAATTTTTACTCTTTTAACCAACACCATCGTCATCATCTTTAGTATTATCATTTCTTCATCACCACCATAGCTATTGTCATCATCATCTGATAATTGAACATGTTCGGAGAAACAAATTAAAAACGGACTCAGTAAAAGGAAGAACCAGGATAGGTAAAGAAGGAGAAAGAAGAGAGAGAGAGAGATGGGGGAGAGTGAAAGAAGATAGATGGAAAGTGAGATAAACATAAAAGTCGTTATAAATTAGTTGCCAGGTTTATAGCTTCTAAGTATGTGTGGCCTGCCTGCACCGACTCTCTCTCTCTCTCTCTCTCTCTCGTTGTTTTAATAGACTTTCATCACACGAGACACGTTGACCGGCAGATGAAGTAACTGCCACTGCTTCCGAATTTACTTGCCGGCACTTGGCACGACAGCTCCTTACACGCCACCACATACTCCATACGACAACGTCACACACACATACACACGTTTCACCTACACGAGCATACACACACACTCACCACCACCACCACACACTAGAAAGTAACTTGCTCAGGTAAGAACGAAACGTAAAGTTTAACAAATCGTTAAATGCAAACATATTCGTTTAAATCATATACGTGCAAACACATGCATACAAACAAATGTTTTGAATCAAAAATACGCATACCAACAAACACATACAAACAAATAAATGCAGGCCTCTCTACTCTTCATCATAGTTTCGCTCACAAACTTGGACACTGAACAAACGTGTCATGTAGATGCAAAATTCATTGAATGTATTCACAAACACATACACGCACGCATAGAAACACATGCAAGCACACACCAACATGAAATCTCCTTATATTGTAATATATGCTTTGGCTTTTATGGGCAATTATGCCCAAAATCAGATCCACAAACAAACAAATGCTGATGATATAAATATTCATCATGCACAAATATGCAAGCGTTGTAATTACGCATACGTACATGCCCACATACATGCACAAATGCATGCACCCATACATGCACAAATGCACTCACACACACGCACATATATACGCCAGGATAATTATCCCGGTATAAATAATCATTGGTTTTCATCCATCCAGATATTTTTCATTCAGAGGTATTAATATTAATGTGTTTCTACGTTATGCATGTTTTGCATTTGCATCGTTAAACTTTGTACTACGCACCGTTGGCTCACACTTCCTTTTCTACTTCAGTACGAAATCAATTTTGTATAAACTTGTACACATTCGTGAACACAAAACATACAAACACATACTGTTCTAGGCATACATGCTCATGCAAAAGGAAACTTCACTTAATACACACGCAAATACACGCAATACGCATTGACAAACACGCAGGTTTTTGTTCGTTTCACCGAAGAAAAAAAGTAAAATGTTTAAATAGACATATACCTACCTCAATACGTAGCAACAACATTGAAGCATTTATACAAAGTTAGATAAATTTAGATGATAAGTTAACGTTAACAGCTAATAAAAGGATGTGCATTTGAGCATGTGCAAGCTGTCAAAGTGGAGTTTTGTATTTGGTTGTATTGTTTGATGCGGTATTATTTGCTGGGGTGTATGGTGTAGTGTTTTTTGTTGTGTTGTTTGGTGTGTTTTTTATTGTTTTGTTGTTGTTTTTTGTAGCGTGTGTATGACGTGGAGTTTTTCATTTTTGTTGTTTAAATCATTTGCCAAATGATAGTGAAGTTAATAAATGTGTTAAAGTTTTTTCCTTATTGAAGAAAGACTGAAACAAACGAATCAACAATCAAACGAATAACAACAACAACACATGGCATTAAAAAAATTTTCATTGCTGTGCTGATTCTTAGTACACATGCTTCTTATCAGATGTTCAAATGACATGCTGAAGTGACGATAAACATTTGCGAATACGAATATGTTTTCAACATACATATCCACACATATACACACACACACACATACACATACAGACACATACATACATACATATATACATACATACACACGAACACATACAAACACATACATGCAAAAAATCTGTAAAACAAACCCCACGATTGTTGTATATACACATACATTTTCACTGTGCATAAATAGATATCTTGGAGTTGCATACATACATGCATAACGAAGATGATACTCTAATTAAATTAATTGCATAGATCTTTTCCATGATAGCGATAGCTGGATGTATATTTGTGTGTGTGTGTGTATGTGTGTGTGTGTGTGTGTGTGTGGTGTGTGTGGTGTGTGTGTGTGGTGTGTGTGTGTGTGTGTGATTGTGATGCAAAGCAAAATGTAATTTTATTCGTCACGTATTTTTTTCATTATTCATTTGTTTTTGTTTTTTTTTTGTCATGAAAAATTTACGTTTTATATTATTTCATTCTGACGCCGAGCTTATTTATTAATATTTTTAATTCCAACTTTCATTTGATTTGATAGATCTGATCTCATTCATTCGTTCATTCATTCATTCATCCATTCATTCTTTCATTCATTCATTCGTTCGTTCGTTCGTTCGTTCGTTCATTCATTCAAACATTCATTCATTCAATTCATCCATTCAATTAAGTTATTCATTAGTTCTTTCACGCTATCAATTCGTTCGTTCATTAAACTACTTACTACGTCATGTAGAAAGAAAAAAATCAGCGAATCAATGCATTGATGCATGCATGCCTGCCTCTATATGTTTGTTTGTTTGTTTGTGTGTGTGTGTGTCTGTGTATGTGTGTGTATTTGTGTGTATGTGTCTGTATGTTTGGTATTTATTTATGCGTAAAGGGTTATAATTTTTAGCAACATACTTTTTATTTTCTGATATTTAATATTTAGCCATCTTTAAAGTTTTATCTTTTTTTATTGAATCCTTAATATATATTTTTGTTTTTCATTCATTCATTCATTCACTTATTTATTTGGTTTTTCATGCATTCATTCATTCGTTTACTTTTTTATTCATTTGTTTTTCAGGTCTTTTCAATCTTTCTTCATTCCAATCAGTCAATCAAAAATCATTCAATCAATCAAAATAATTTATCAAACAAACTAACCTAACAATCCGCCATTTCCATCTGTCAATCAGTCACTCAATCGATCAATCGTGGAACCATTTTGTAAATTATTCATTCTCATTATGCCACTCCCACTTGTCAATCAATCAATCAATCAATCAATCAATCAATCAATCAATCATCTTTTCAATCATTTATTCACTCAATCAACCTGGCTTCAAATTAACCATTCAAAATTGTACACATCTCATTCATTCATTTATTCATCAATCCATCAATCATTTAATCATCCATTGCAGCGCTCACATCCTACGTTTCTCACTCAATTCTTTCTTTCACCTGCCCACCTATCTGTCGATCAGTCAATCATCAGAAGAATGTTTAGTCACTCAGTCAATCAATCAATCAATCAGTCAGTTGGCCGATTTATCATTCAATTAGCCAACTCACCAACATTTTGTCAATCAATCAATCATTCAATCAATCATTATTATATTAGTTTATCAGATATATACCTCTAGCAGCACACATTTTGACAAGTCCACGTAAACAAATAAACAAACAAACAAAGGCAAGAGCAGATGACAAGAGCAAACAACAACATCAACGACCAACAGCAACGAATAGCACGATCAGTATACAATGACATCGCCGGACAAAAACATCGGCAACAAACACCAACCCACCACCACCATCAACACCAGCTAGCACAAAAAACTTACTATGAGCTGATGGTGCAACGATGTTAATTCATTGAATGGCCGGCACAAACCATCAAATAATTAATTCACATCCGCCACATGATTCCACCATTCTATTTCAGCTAATGACGCGATGACATCACTACTACGTCATCTCTGACGTCACAGCTTATTTGTGTTATTACTAACGGAAGTATTATTTTTTTATGAGGAGCGAGTCGTTCGTTATTATATTTCATTCAAGTTATGTCCATTCACGTGTTTTGGGGTTGCGTTGGTTCACTTACTCTTCGTATTGCTTTGTACGCGTATGTGTTTGTGTGTGTGCGTGTGTATGTGCAATCGTTTGTTTTTAATATATGTAAGCGAGTGAGTTATTTGTGATTCCATTCAATTTATTGCACTATTCATTTGCATATACGCACATACATAGCAATATACATACGCACACATACATGTACAGACAGACAGACACAAACGACATCAACAAACAACAAAACAAACAAGAGTAAAACGAACCACAACAAAACATAAACATCAAATTGTCACATTAAACGGAAACGTCTGATCATTTCAAAAAGCTTTCATCAACGAGGTCCCATTCATTCTTTCATTTTTTCTTTCTTTTTTCCTTCCTTCTTTCTTTCGTTTTTTTCTTATTTCTTTCTTTTATTCAAATTCACTTTTGCTTTTACAAACGATATTTCTCGTTCTGACTGTAAACATTTTGTTTAAGTTTTTCAAATCTTTACCATCTGAGCACAAAGCAAGCTGAACACATGCAAGCAGCGAGAATAATAGTTTATCAAGATTTACCATCTCCAAAATGTTTGATCATTTTATTTAAATGGAAATCACAACATAAAAGTTTATACAACTAATAAGAAACTTCGTTCTGTCCATTTCAGTTACAAATTTCTCGTTCATTCATTTATGATTTCAGCACTTTACTGAACTCACCACAACATCGTAAATGAACTGGCCACATTGCACATGAACTGACAGACGCAATTTTTGTATGTGTGAGTCTCTTACACATGTGTTTACTGAAGAAAAATGTTACTTCCTTGCAAAGATGCTGACTCCGCGTTTTTTTTCTCAGTACTATTTATAACGATTTTTCCAGCCTAATTGTCTTCTGCTATATTTATGTGCTTCCGGACTACAAGGTGCCAAGACATAGCAAGCATACAGACGATCAACCGCAAACTTTTTTTCATATTTATCTTAAAAGATTACAAGTCTTATTGTATAATGTATATGCAGATTGAACATACGTACATAAGCGGTCGCATACATAACAATACGTAATACTCAATGTAAGTGTACTACACGGTTACACGGATGCTTACATACACCTATTTACACACACACACACACACATACACATACATACAAATACACCTACGTACAAATACACATGCGTTCGTAAATACATACGTGTTTAAGTTGAGATTTCTTTATAGTAAATAAAGGAAAGTGGAATATTTTCAATGGCGCAACAGAGGAGGGATGGAGTGCATACATTCATTCGCTCGTTAATTATTTCACGCTTTCTCTCTCTATAAATTTTATGTTTTATGTTTTATGTTCTTGTTTATATTGGTATTTTCATCGTACATTGTATACTTTATGTTTGTTGCGTCCTATATATCATATGCGTTCATTTTTAACGTTTAAATTTTCTGAAGTTTATTCAAGGCCTGTTTTAAAATTATTATTAATTTTTAAAATAGAAACCTCTGGTGAAATTATTCCAAGTGTGACGTGTGTGTATGTATGTGTGTGTATGTGTGTGTGTGTGTGTGTGTGTGTGCATGTGTCTTCTTAATCCATAAGAAATTATTTGTTTAATTTGTTTTAAATGATTTGAGTTTGCTGCTTGGTTAATTGGTAGGTTGATTGGATGGATGGTTGGATGGTTGGTTGGTTGGTTGGTTGAATGGTTGGATGGTTGGTTGGCTGGCCAGTTGGTTTTCAGTTTTGCAAAGCTGTTTGTTTTCTTCTTGGTAGATAGATAGATACCTGATGTTTTTGTCGTAATTTTGTAGTTGGTGTTGATGGTTGTGTTATTTTGTCGTTGTCAACGCGAGTTTTTTTGTTGTTGTTTGGGATGTTTTTATTTGTGTTATCATTGTGGTTGTTGTTTGTCCGTGCTGTTGTTAGTGTTATTATTGTCGTTGTTGTTGTTTGTCCGTGCTGTTGTCCTCCTTGCTGGCTGGGCTGGTTGTTCATTCTCATGCAATTAGCATTTTCGATGTTTTTTAAATTACATTCGTCACATGAACACGCGCACAACTTTTTCAGATCACTTCTTCCTTTTTCACTCTCTCGTCACTTCTTCTCTTTTGTTCTCTCTCTCTCTCTCTCTCTCTCTCTCTCTTTGTTTCTTCTCTTTATCGTTTCCCAATTCTTTTTTGTTCATTTTATTATACTTTTGGTGCTTATCTCTTTATCTCATTTTGTGCCACTCTTTTTCCTTCTTTTTATCTCTTCCTTTCTTTATGTCATTTGACGGATTGATGGCTTGTTTGTGAGATTTGACGATGGGTACGATTGTTATATCTGTGTGTATGTGTGTGTGTGTGTGTGTGTGTGTGTGTGTGTGTGTGTGTGTGCAGTACCACACCAATGTGTTTACATCATTTGTATGCTTGTTTGTGCATATCTATTTGTGTACATGTGTCTGTAATTGTATGTATTTATGGGCATTTCTGCGTATGTGTGTGTGTGGTTTTTTGAATGTTTGCCAAAGTGTGTGTGCGTTTAAGTGTATGTATGTGTGTGCGTGTGCGTCTGTTCGTGCGTGCGTGCGTGTGTGCGTGCGTGTGTAAATATATAGAATTTTTTTTGTTTACATACAACTGAACTCGCGCGAAACTTTGTTTACATAAGTGTGCCTTCTGTAAACCTAAAAAGGGCACGTTCTCGCATCTTCGTCAGAAGTTCCTCCCCAATAAATTGAAGCATTATGTTTATGGTCCAGGTATTTACATAAAGTATTCACTAAATGAATGGATGGCCATACACGCAGAGACAAACTCGGCTACATTGACATATGTGCACAATTTAGCTGTACAAACAGACGCATTTTTCAAAACTTTTCTTCATGTTTTTCTATCATATTGTTATTTATTATTTTTGTTGATTATTTTCGCGTTATTATTGTTTTTATTTGTCAATTTAATTCTTGTTTACTGCTGTTGTTGTTTATTATGATTCATTGTCAGTATTTGCTTCTATTTTCAATGATATTTTCTGTTATTGTTTGGTTTTAATTTTTTAGTTTTATATTTTTAATATTAAAATTACTTTATTATTATTATTATTGTTTTTGTGATGTATGTTGCTATTATTTCTGTTATTTATTTGTTCTTGTTCGTTTGTTTTATGAACATCTCGCTCTCACGTTACCTTCATGTTATTAGCCATGCTGTAGAAGCAGTAGTAGTAGTAGCAGTAGCAGTAGCAGTAGTAACAGCAGTTGAATTAGCAGTAGCAGCATTAGTAGTAGCAGCTGTAGAAGCAATAGTATTATCAGCAGTAATAGTAGGAGTAACACCAGCGGCAACAATAATAATTGTAGAATCAGTAGTAGCAGTAGCAGCAGTAGTGGAAACAGCTAAAGTAGCTACAGTACTTTTACTAGGTGTAATAGTAGCAGCAAAAGTAGTAATAGCAGTAGTAGTAGCAGCAGTAGTATCTGCAGTAGCAGTAGTAAGAGAGGATAGACTTGCGTTCGCCCAAATATTTCCTAATCTCTCTGGATTAGTTCCTCAATGTTCTATATGTTCACCTCGCATATAAATAACGCTGCTTCATTCAATATCTCTGGTTTACGTAAGTACTAAGTAGGTAGGCACATTTGCATATGCATGTACACACGTATTCATACAAATGCATACATATGTGTATTCAGGCACACAATAACTTAACTCTCACATTAAATACTAGTCTACATTACGTTACATTTATTTATTCATTGAATATTTACTTACCAACATTACATATGTTTCATATATTTATTTACCTGCGTGTATCAATCCACGAGATGGTTTTAGTAGTAGAAAGTATTTGTTGTTTGGCTATGCTGAGACTGGGTTTGATTGCAAATGGAATCTTCCTGTAGTGCGTGCGTGCATGAGATGTTGATTTGATTTCTTATGTGATTAAACCTGATTTCTTTTCTTCCAAGCTATCGGTTATGCTAGTGTATCAAATGCTTCCTTATTCTTTTGAATAAACTGAAAAATGTTAGGAGACGGTTATTTATGAACTTTTTCATTCCAGACACCCTGGTTGTTAAATAAATATTTTGTTTTAAAATAAAGTTAAATATTCTTGAATATTCAAATTCGATTTGTTTTAATTTAGATTTTAATAAATTTTTGTGTGATTGCTTACGGTACAGTAATGTATGTGCATAACTGGTTGTTACACTCACACGCACGCACGTACATGATTTTTAAAAGATGTTTATAAAAATTAATGAGCCAAAAAAGTATAAAATGGTTTCTTAGCGAGAATGTGGAGTAAAATTTTTTGAGAAATTTGATCTCCCACTTGCTCGGTTGACTCGAACCGAATCAATAGTTTGCAAATATGTCAAGTAGACAAATGTTTGGCTTAGATTTATGTTCTTCTTAGAACTACGTTTGATTTCTTCAGAAGTGATCCAAATGTAAACGAAGATCGAGGAGATGGTTTTTAACTTCTGCTGTTAACGTTCAATATAGTCTCTAACACTCAGAACAACATTTAAATTCTCTTCAATTTTCATGGTAAATTTAAAATGCAACAGCATGTTGATGTAATATTCTTGAAAACAATTGTATATTTGTGAACGCACACACAAACGTAGAATGAACACACACAACCCACGTGAGTGAACATGTTTTCATGTTCATCAGCACTCTGTGATGAATTATTCACCTTCTGCCACACTTGGCCGGTTTGATACCAAAGAGGAAGAGAGTTGAATGGATGAAGCTAACCATAACTTGCTTGTTTTGCTGTGTCGTGTTCTAACTCTGCCGCTTTTTTTCCGAATATTTCAAGCGTTTTTCTCATAGATTGATTTGTGTGATATGAAATAAATTGTATATTTCCATACAGAAACCAGTTTGTTAACTTCTGCACATCTGTAAAATGTGTATGTTGTTTGCTCGTGTTGTTTGTTTTTTGTGTGCAGCGTATGTCGGTAGCAGTGTGCACGTGATTAATTATGTTTGGGAGTGAGGTTTGTTTGTGTGTGGGTGCGCGTGCGTGCGTGTGTGCGTGTGTTGATAAGTTTTGGTTATCTATTATTCAAGACTTTTCTTCCGTGCTTTTATGCCTGTGTTGCTGATTAAATTTTACAAAAGTTAAAAAAGAAATCGCTGAAAAATTTCCTTGACTAACAAACTTTCATTTCTTAATACTATTTCGTGCAATAAGTTTAATCAAATGTTCAAAAAATCTATAAAACAAATCAACATTTTTAATACCCGATTGCAAATTTAAAAAATTCCCCCATCTGTCATTTACCGTTCCAATAATTACAGAAACGATAGGCGTAAGCAAATTAATCCGCCTGCATACGTACGCATGTACATTCATCTGCGCGTACGTCCAATTGTGTGTGCTTTTGCATGTATGGGTGGTTGTATGTTGGCCTGTGAGTTTGTGTTTGATTGCCTCATTGCTCGCAGGAGTTGATGGTCATTCTGTGTTTGACATGTTAATGTTTTGCCGTTGTTAGATGGGGAGGACGCCAACGATGATGAAGAAGAAGATGAGGAAGACGATGGTGGTGGTATTACTGATAATAGTAGTGTTGTCGTTCAGGTTTCTAATGATGATGACGATGATGATGGTGTTGATGTTGACGCTGATGTTGCTGACGTTGATGTTGATGGCGTTTTTTTCACAAATGATGTTGATGAGGGCGATGATGGATGCTGAAATGATTGTGGATGGAATAACAATCAGTTTTGTTAGGATGATGATGACGACGATGATGATGATGGTGAAAACGATGATGATGACGACGATGATGTTGCAGTTTTGCTGTTATATCTAATCATGATAAGGAGGATATTGTTCTTGTTTATAATGGCGATGATGATGATGATGATGATGATGATGATAACCGCTATGATGATGATGATGATGACGATGATGATGGTGACCATGATGAGTTAACTGATTTTCATGAGGATGATGTTGATGATGATGATGCAGTTTTTGATGTTGACGCTGACGATGATGACAGTTATGATGAAAATGATGTTGTTGTTGTTGATGATGATGATGATGATGACGACGACGACGATGATGATGGTGAGGACGACGATGACGACGATGAAGATCATGCAAATTCACGATTGAAAATTCAATTACACGCATTCTCCTCTTCAGATGTTCTTGCGATATAATTTTTAAACAATTCATTCATCATAATATTTTTTTATTATCGTTCTTCTGTTTATTATTTTGAGTTTTACAATTCTTTTTTTTCATCGGTCGTCAACATAGGACCCACATCCTTCACGCTTCTACTTAATGCTGACAACATTGTGACAAATAAATAAATATATAAAGATTGAAAGACTAATTTGGTTAAAGATTTTATTGAATTATGCGATTTGTAATGATCAAAGCAAAATGATATTCTCAACAGTACAAATAAGCAATGATGATAACAACAAACACAACAACAACTACACAAACACATTTATATGTATAACCAACAGCATCAATGACATCAACCTTAATCACAACAACACCAATCACAACAACACCAATCATATCAACATCAATCATAACAACATAAAATCACATCAACAACACCAATCGCAACACCAACAACACCAATCACAACAACATCAACAACACCAATCACAACAACATCACTAACACCAATCCCTTCATCAACAACACATCAACACCAATCACAACAACATTAACAAGCACAGCACCCGTAACATTAATAACTCCAGTAGCAACATCACCAACATCAGTAACACCAACAACACCGTTAACAACGGCAGCCTCATTTGCAACAAAAGATTGATTTTGGAAGGAAGAAAGTCTGCTAATGCTGGCAAGGTGAATAAACAAAAATGAGATGAAACGTTGACAAAAGGAGAGAAGAGGAAACAGGAATAGAGAGAGATAGAGAGAGAGAGAGAGAGAGAGAGAGAGAGAGAGAGAGAGAGTGAGTGAGGGAGTGAGTGAGTGAGTGAGTGAGTGAGTGAGTGAGTGAGTGAGTGAGTGAGTGAGTGAGTGAGTAACGACTAAAAAAGAAAATAATAAAGACGGGGAGTCAGAAAAACAAGAGACACAGAAGTAGAAAAAGAAGCAAAAAGTTATAATTAGCAAGATATTCAATGAAAAATGTAATTATACATACATGTCTAATACATCAAAATTTATTTGTGTGCATTGTGTTTTTGCGTGCGTGTGTGTGCGTGTGTGTGTACGTTTTGGTTCTTAAAAAATTATATAAACACATTAATTTTGTATGTACGCAGATGGGCTTTCGGTATTTTTATATCGATAAATCAATGGAGTAGTTTAATGCTTTTTCATTTGCCCTCGCCCTTTTGACTCTTGACATTCATCATCGTCGTCGTCATCATCGTCGTCATCGTCGACATCCTCATTACTAGCATGATCTTATCTTCATCATTTACTTAACATTCACTTGCTCACCATTATCATCTGCCCAACTAGCGTCTTCTTTACATCTTCGAGATTTCGATCACCATATTTATCTATCTATCGTATCATTTTTCACTTTTATCGTCGTTATTGTGTGTTTGTTTGTCTTCGCAATCTTTCCTATCACTATCACA
>NW_008703718.1:4049405-4050883 GCF_000326865.2 Helobdella robusta | reverse complement strand
CGCACACATACATACATACATACATACATACATACATACATACATACATACATACATACATACATACATACATACATCCGAGGTGCTGAGGGCCGTTAAATCGTTCAAAAACGGTTCTTCTGGAGGCCTGGATGGCCTACGACCCCAGCACCTTAAGGATGTTTTTTCAGGCCTCTTGCCAATCGACGACACACTGAACTCCTTAACCCAATTCATTAATTTGATCCTATCTGGAGCTTGCCCACTCTCCGTCCGCCGGTTCTTTTTTGGAGGCCGGCTAATAGCTTTAAATAAGAAAGACGGAGGGGTCAGACCTATTGCGGTCGGGAACATTTGGAGGAGGTTGGCCGGCAAATGTGCCTTGGTCCTGGTCGTGGTCGAACTCAAGACCAAATTCTACCCGACTCAGTTGGGTGTCGGGATTAAGGGTGGCGCTGAGGCTGCTGTTCATGCGGTTCGAAGATTGGTCACCGACCTCCCCGATCAATAGGGGTTTCTGAAATTGAACTTTAAAAATGTCTTCAACGCCTTGAGAAGAGACTCGATGTTGGAGACTGTCAAACTTTTTTGCCTCAATATCTATAATTTTTGCCATTCTGCCTATGGCGGAGTCTCTTCCCTTGGCTACCACTCTTGGGTTGTAGAATCGTCCGAGGGGGTACAGCAGGGTGATCCCCTTGGTCTTTTGCTGTTCGCACTAACTCTTCATCCACTGTTAGAGAAAGCTTCGTCCTCTTTCGTTTGCGCTTATCTGGATGATATCAGCATTGTTTCGGACGGCCCAACGAATATTTGAAGCATAACTCCGCTGCAATTGGTTTAGAGTTAAACATTAAAAAATGCGAACTTTACTGCCAAAGTTTATTTCAGGTGCCACATGCGCTGGCTGGAATACCCAGAGTTGGTGCATCAGAACTGAGTTTTTTAGGCACATCCTTGGTCGAGGGCGATTATCAAATAAAGTTTTTTGACAAAAAGCTCTCTGAGCTTAAATTCGCCCTGGGTCGTGTTTCCTGTCTTTCGGCCCATGATGCCTTGACTATTATCCGCAATGCCCTCAGTTTGCCCAAATTGATGTACTTCCTGCGTACATCCAAACACATTGACCCTTCTAAATTGGGCGAATTTGACGTAGCCCTGCGCACCGCCCTGCAATGTTCAAGTGACCGACAGTGGTTGGTCCCAGGCTCAGCTACCGGTGCGATTTGGTGGGCTGGGGTTGCTTAGCGTGGTTCAGCTGGCTTCTGTTGTTTATAATTCTTCTGCCGCTGCCACTCTCGACCTGCAGTCTTCCCTGCTCCACCGGTTTTTTCGGTGCCGCGATATTCTTCTCCCAGTGTCCGCCCCGGGGGACCGTACGCACGTCCAAATTTTGAACGAAGAATATAACANAATTTTTCAAAATTTGTTGTCTTCATGCGGCGACGACTTTTCCACCGCTCGTTTGTTGGCCATGTCCAGCGTTGCCAGCTGTGGGT